>NW_015113552.1:136617-137984 GCF_001443285.1 Poecilia latipinna | reverse complement strand
ACTAGAACATCCAGAAAGATGAAAATATTTCATAAATGTTCAGAAAGTCATCCTGCAGATCTCTGGTGGAGATGAACCCAGAGTTTCTGCTGCTGATTCAACCAGCGCCGCGAACTGCAGCTCCCCCTGCTGGTGTCAGTGAGGTACTGCAGCACGTCAGAGGAAACGGGCTGAATGCTGATCCTGTTATTAATCTGAATCTCAGTATTTCTCCAACTTTCGAGTCAAACATGTTTATAAAACAAGCAGCAATTTAATGTAATCTGATCATTAAAATCAGTTCAAACTGAACAGAAACCAGTAAAACCCCAAAGAGTGAAGAAACAAACTTATTTATCATGAAGTTCTGACAGAAACAGAAACTAATTATAGTAAATAAAGAGAAAGAGGAAAAACAAATTAATTCAATAAAACAAACTATTTATACCAAAGGAAACTTAAATATTGCCGTTCTGCTAATCCACCTCCTTTGCTTTTGCTTCTCCTCTCTAAATCTCACTGACCGTCTGGTTAGAAGGATGTTGGAGCAGGGGATAAGATGAACTTCCTCCTCCTCTCTCTGCATCATCTCCTCTGGGGTCAAAGGTCAGCCACTATTGGGGCTTTTGAGATGCTAATCAGCAGCTCTGGGTGCTAAAAACAAAACCCCGTTGCCATGGTTATGCATCATAACAACAGTCTGAATGTAAAGAGTGAAAATCCTTCTAGCTGCTCAGCATCCAGAACCACAGAGAAGAACGGTCCAAACATGACTGAACCAGAACCAGCAGAACCGATCCAACACGCCGCCACCAGGGGCGCTGTTCTGGAAAAAACCAGACGGGAAACAAAAACCTGATTTAATGAAGCTTTAGTGGACCGTAAACTGGGTTATAAGATAAGACAGAATGATGCTGCTGAATAAATCAGAACCTGGTTCTGATGAGGCCCATTTAGATTAAAGTAAAAACTTTAAACCGGTTTTAAACTCATCTATTAAAAGGTTCTGGTTTTATTAACTTGAAGCAGAAAATCAATCAAGAGAAATAAATCAATTTTTAATCTATATCACTGACAAACTTTTCATTATTCTCATTTATCAAATGATTTACTCCAGAAAACAAACAATAATCTCTTTATTTTTCTGTTTTAGTCCAAACAGAGAAAACTCATCAAATTGTTTAGTTTTTGTTGGTTCTGATGAACCCGGTCCACAGAACCTCTAGAAACAAAAACGTTCAAAATCTGTAAAAATTACAAACATTTAATTTATATTCTAAACTTCAGGAACGTTTGGCATAAATCAGAGCAACAAGGAGCGACGAGTGTGTGTGTGTGGGTCTGTGTGTGTGTGTCTGTGTGTGTGTGTGTGTGTGTGTGTGTGTGTG
>NW_015113552.1:122616-133412 GCF_001443285.1 Poecilia latipinna | reverse complement strand
GTGTGTGTGTGTTGGTGTGTGTGTCTGGGTCTGTGTGTGTGTGTCTGTGTGTGTGTGTCTGTGTCTGTGTGTGTGTGTGTGTGTATGTGTGTGTCTCTGTGTGTGTGTGTGTGTGTCTGGGTCTGTGTGTGTGTGTCTGTGTGTGTGTGTCTGTGTGTGTGTATGTGTGTGTGTGTATGTGTGTGGCTCTGGGTGTGTGTGTGTGTGTGTATGTGTGTGGCTCTGTGTGTGTGTGTCTGTGTGTGTGTGTGTGTGTGTATGTGTGTGGCTCTGTGTGTGTGTGTGTCTGGGTCTGTGTGTGTGTGTGTGTGTGTGTGTGTGTGTGTGGCTCTGTGTGTGTGTGTGTGTGTGCATGGCTAATGAGGCTGTGTATTGTTGCATTGTTGGATAAAATTAGCAGCTGAATGACGGTGGCCTGCAGGTTCCAAGGGTTTTTTCACACGCTCCGGTTCTGATGTGTTTTCACATGTGAAAATATGTGTGAACCACATGTGCATTTTTCATTGTAAGGGTTTGTTTTTGTTCTGGTCCGGTTCTGGTTCGGTTCTGGTCCGGTTCTGCCCTTCCACCTGTTGTCCTGGCGCTGCTGCTGGCCCTTTAAGAGATCCAGGAAGTGGCCGGCGGCAGGAGGAGGAAACAGGTGTGCTGCTGGCAGGATGATGTCATTCCTGGCTGAGTCTCCTGCAGGGAGGAAGAGGAGGAGGAGGAAGGAGGCCCAGCAGGAGGAGCAGCAGGCCGCGTGAAGGTGAGCCGGTCTCGGGCCGTTAAAGGAACGTTCTGCCGTTCTGGAGGTCCGGATCAGATGGAGACTCAGGTGAAGTTTCTCTCTGGCGGCATCGATCAGAGCCAGATGAGGCAAATAGAGGCTTTAAAAAACTCCATCAGAGGTTTTAACTTCTGTTTGATTCAGTTTATAAATATTTAGATCAAATTTTAACAGTAAAGTTTTTAAATCTGAGATAATCTCTAGTTTAAACTGATTTTATGATTAAATCTTCCAGAACCGGATAAGCTCAGTAAATGTTTCCTTCCTGCAGAACATTTAAGATAAATAAAGTTTTATCTCGGATTGATAAACTGGTTCTGCTTTCATTAATCAGGAAACAGATTTAGTCCAGTTTAATCACATTAACTTCAGGCTGCAATATTTAAAAACTCAGGCTGTTGTTTTTAATATTTCCAGCATTAAAAATGTTCGTGTAATTTTAACTTCAGTTTTTGCCTCAGAGTCGCTTCATGCTGATGATATCATCAGATAATAACTTTTATAAAATATTTAAACCAAAACAAAAGGCTAACACCTGTTAGCTAATAAAACCAGAGCAGTGCTGATGAGTGGAGGCTCATCGTCTGTTAGCTTTCCTGCTAATAGATGAAGAAATATTTTTTGCTTAGCGTCTTGCTAACTTTTAATTTGGATAGCTCTAAATTAATTTTCTGGATAAATTTCTAAAGCGATGATTTATTTTGTTGTTTTGTAAATATCCAGCTGACATCCGTTCTGGTTATTAACTGATAAGAATCCTTCAAGTAGCTACACGTTTATATTCATGCTCTTATTTTGAAGTCTGTTTAAGCTGCAGTTCCATTTCCTCCCTCTTTTTTTCAATAAACTTTATTGAGCAACAGGCAACAACACAACAAATAAAGACTGAATGAGGTTCACAGAAGAATCCAAAACTAACACGAACAAACATGTTGATAACATTGTGTTCTGGAGCTGCTTTGACTCTTTCATGAGGAATCTTCCAGTCTCCATGGCAACCATTCAGCTGTGCTAAACGCCTGGGTGGACATAGCCCCGCCTTCGAGGCACAGCTCCTCCCCCACTCAGCTCCTTCTGACGAGCCAGCAGCAATTAGAGTGGCAGAAAAACATACACTACTGTTCCTTTAAATCTTTAAACTATTAAAATATTTTCATTGATCTTTGCTAAATGAAATGTAATTTAAATAAAAATAAACCTTTAAGATCTCTGGTTCAAACTCCTGATAGGGCCACTAGTCTATGTATGCCTAGGGCCGGCTGTGAGAATGAGCTGCAGCGAGTTGGAGCTGAGAACAAACTGTTATGGCTCTGTGTGTGTGTGTGTGTGTGTGTGTGTGTCATCATCATATGACTGCTAGAGTAAACAGCTGGGATGTGATATGGGATAACAGAGGTGATGTCATGCAGGACACACACACACTCACAGGTGTGTGTGTGTCACCTGACAGGATGTTTAATGTTCAGCTGGTTCAACCAAACTCGTCATGGTTCTCCTCCTCTGATCATCATTGAAACTCGACCAGCTGTTTCTGGTTGAGTTTTCCATCTTTAGGAAAATTTCCAATAAACTCTGAATATTATTCTTTTTCTAATTATGCATTAGAAAAAATTCAGATAATTTTTTAATTTCAGTGGAATCACAAAAAACTGGAAAATTTGATTAGAAATAAATCAACAGAGAACAAATGAATGTAATAATTAGAAACATCAACAAGCTTTTAATCAGTTTTCAAGTTTTTTCTTTTCAAATGATTATAAATTAAGCCCCGCCCACAAAGTGTCTCCAGAACCAAAAATAATAAACATTATTTTAACATGGTTCTGTTTATTAAGACACTTTAAAATTAATACAATATTAACTTAAAACCCTTAAAAATCTGATATGACAAATCAGATTTTGTTTGGAGGAAAACATCAGTGACCTTTGACCTCTGTGTGGCCGTTTATTCCCATTAGAGGAATAAAACCCTGCATCAGAACGTCGGCCTCCATCTGGACCGGTTCTGTTTGTTCTGCTGAACCAGAGCAGGAACTGGAACTGCTCAGGCCCGGTTCTGCTTGCAGAGATAAGGTCCAGAGTGGTTCTGACCCGGCTCAGCGGACCGACCCAACAGGAGCTGAAAACAGGCGGGTTGTTTTCCACAGCAGGAAACAGGAAGCAGGACGATTCTGACCCGACTCTGGTTCTGGTTCTGAGCTAGTCAGAAGTTTTTAACCTGAACAGATCATCAGAACCCCATCAGAACCCCATCAGAACCTGTTCTGATTTAGTGTTTTAATGTGACTCTGGGCCTGAAAGCTGTAGATCTTTATAAACTCAGAACCAGAACCTTCAGCTGCTGCTAAACCCAGAAGAGTCTAAAGGTCTCGGTTCTTTATGAGCAGAACCCGGCTGTTTAAAAGCCTGAGCCCGTCTGAACCGGTTGGACCCGGTTGGACCCGGTTTAATAGAAGCCAGGCGGAGGAGGAATGTTTGAGGTTCTGAGCTGCGGTTCAGATGAGATCTCCACCCAAACCCAGAGCTGCTGCTGCAGCAGACATCTGGTTCTGGAGGGTTCTGATGACCCGAATGCTGCAGAACCAGATGAGACGGGTCCTGGTTGTTCTACAGTGACTAAAAGTTCCTGTTTGTTTTATGATCAGAACCAGAGGAGCAGCTCAGAGTAAACGTCTCACTGACTGCGCTAATGCTGGAGCTAATTTTAGCATTTTTGCTAATGCTGTCGAAACTTTAGCGCACTTAGCTTCCCTGATAAATTCTAAATTTACACAGCAGATTTTTTTTTAACTTTCAGTTGAATAAATTTCAACATCTGTGTTGTTTATGTCTATGCTCTTATTTTGAAAGGTTTGAAGTCTGTTTCATTTCCTCTCCTTGCCTCCTTTCACTTTTTTCTAGAAACTTTGAGGATGTGACAAACAAATGGAAGAAATATACAGAATACATCGTTTACATGAGCAAACAACCAGAGCCGTTAATTAAATGATGCATAAAAAAATTACAGATAATTGTTTTGATTTTTCAACATGGTTTAATTTAGTGGTTTAGCATTAGCTTCTGCTAAATGCCGTGTTAGTGTAGTGACTTAGTGTTAGCATAGCTAATGCTGAATACTTTATGGTTAGCGTAGCTAACCTTTTGGCTAGCAGTGCTTCAAAGAATAAATGTTCTGCTCAGATACAAGCTGAATATTTTATAAGAAAATCAGAAAGAAATAAACAGAGAATCTGAACCGATTAAAGCATCAGAACCAGAACCAGAGCTCTTCATGTCAGAACCGAGACCAAACCCAACAAAGAGATCTGATGTGGGGCCTCTTCATCCAGCTCGGCCCAGGGCCCGGTTCCTCCTGACTCCGTCTGGGTTGCTGTGTTTTGGGTCTGCAGCAGAACCGCAGTGTGTTCTGTTTGTAGTAAACGGGTCAGGATCAGAACCAACGAGTCAGCAGGGAGCTGCGTCGGTCCCCAGCTGCCGGATCGATGCTCACTGCTTCTACCGGATCAATAACCTGATCAATACTCAGAGCCGCTGGCTGCTCGGTCAGCTCACAGCGGCGATCCAGGTCCAAACGGTTCTGACGGGTCGACCCGGTCCAACCTGCTGCTGAGGGAGAAAATAACTCAGAATAATTCCACTTTTGATTTGTGTTTTTTATATTTGGTTATAAATTTATATAATTAAAGGAGAATAAATAGAAGACAATAAAATAAAATAATTAAATCATATTTTTAGATTTTTTTTCACTGGGACTTTTTGCTCCTTGGTTGGTTAAAAATTAAATTTATTTTTATTCCCCTGTAATCGTCTTTCTCTATGCAAATGTTTGTGTTGCAGGAATAATAAACATGAAAATAAAAAGCAAGGAAATGTAGAAACAGATTTATTAAACAGGCAGAAAGTAAAGAAATGTAACTGGAAATTGATAAAATATCTTAAATTATCTAATTTAAAGTGAAAATTCAAAGCAAAAAAAATAAATAAAAAAATATTTAAATTTACTGGAAACAACAACAAAAACTGATTCCAGAAAAACAAAAATTTTGATCTGATTTATTTAAAACGTTTATCTGAATGTATTCCCTCATAAGGAAATAATCCCAGCTGGTTTCCATCGTGTTTCTCTACTCCTGGACTTTGACTAGGCCGCAGCTCTGCAGCCTTCAGAACCACCGGCTCATTCTTCCTGAACTTTTTATTTCTGGTTTTAGGTTTTAACAAGAAGAAAAGCATCAAACTTTAACAAAGCGGATCCAGGTTCTATTATGGGATGTTGATGGGAAATTATGACGTCACAAAGCAGAAAGTTTCATCCGATCAGAAACCTGAAGGTTATCTCACCTGGACCCACCAGAACCTAAATGGACCGGGTCAACCGGGTCCGCTGGGTCCCTGCCCCCCTCACGCGCACAGGCAGGCGCGCTCCCGGCCGTGCCCGCGCCGGGCTGTGCGCGTGCCCGTGCTGCAGGTAGTAACTCCGCCCCCTCCGTTCAGCACAATACCCGCCGCTCCGCTCCGGTCCGGTCCGGTCCGTCCTGTCCGGGTCCACTCTGCCGTCCGGCCCCGGGCTGCCCCGCATCCTGGCCGGGTGAAGGTCTCCCCCTCCGGCCGCAGGTGAGCCGCTCCGCCGAACCTCGGTGTTCCGGTTCTGACCGCGTCCTGCTCGCTGTGATGCTTTGGCAAGGAGCTGTCGCTGCTCCGCAGTCCGGTTCCGATTCTGGAGCTGCGATCCTCTCCGGTTCGGCCTTATCCCGGCCTGCGGTGCTGGTCGGGCTCGGTTCCGGCCCGGTTCCGGTCCGCTCCGGGCTCTTTGTTCCCTGAAGTTTGCTGGAAGTGATGTCATGCTTCCCGCTCCGGACTCCGGCTGGAAAACTGCCGCTTCACGCTGCGGTTCGGCCGGTTCTGCTCAGCCCGGGTCCGGGTCGGGTTCGGCACTGAGGGATCCGGATGGTTCGGGTTTGATGAGAACCGTCCGGGTTGGTTCGTGGGTTCTGGACTCCCGGCTGTGGATGATTCCCACCGGGAACAGCAAGAGGAGCCGTTCCCACACCGACCTGGTTCTGGTTCTGGACCCGGTTCTGGTTCTGCTACGACTGGAACAAAGTTTCTGTTGTGTTCCACCAGAAAGTTCTGATCTGAGCAGAACTTTCCTGAAAGCTGAGGAAGGAGACCAGAACCGGTTCTGAAGGTTCTGGACTCATCCTGAACCCAAAGCTGCTGAGGTTCTGGAAGGCCCGGTCCAGATCAATTACAACTCAAACCAGAACCATGACCGGGTTCTGCTCGGACCAGGAGAGTTCTGCTTCATTGGCTCTGGTGAATCCGACCCAGCCTGGTTCTATTGGGTCAGAGCTCCAGCATTAAGGCCCGTGGGTTCTGGTGTTACTGGGCCCATTAATGAAGTTCTGGATGTTTTCACTCTGGTGCCAGAAGCTGGTTCTGATCGACCCGTTCAGCTGGTAACATACTGACTGCTCAGCTCTTCTCCATTGGACTTGATCTGGACCAGAACCAGCTGGTTCTGATGCTCCCAGCTATGATGCTGCCACCGCCGTGCTTTAACACTGAGGAGACTCCAGCTGTCCGGACCAGAACAGAACCCTGGTTCTGGATCCGGTTCTGGATCCTGTCAATCAGTAAAAACTAACGCCTGAGGCAGAGAGAAGATTCTGACTGGACCGGTTCTGAAACATCCGGGTCAGCAGCAGAACCATGAGGAAGAGGAGGAGGAGGAAGAGCAGCTCCTCCCAGATTATTAAAGTGAAACCAGAACTTTGGATCTGGTTCTGATGTGTTTACACGTCCAGGTTCTGTTCAGGTGGAGCTCAGACAAAAGATCGGATCAGAACCTGGTTCTCCAGAACTACGGTGCCCTTCAGGTATCTGGTCTGCCCATCTTCACTGAAGGTCGACTCCCCCTGGTGGCCTGGAGGATTTACGTTCTGTGGAGAAAGTTTACAGTGTTTGATACTCGATGTTTGTATCTGCAGCATTTTTCTCTTGTATTTCTGTGTTTGAGTTTGCTTCGTTTATGCCAGGGAGGCCCAAAGTGGGTCCTGGAGGCCCAAAGTGGGTCCTGGAGGCCCAAAGTGGGTCCTGGAGGCCCGGCATCCTGCATGTTTTATTTCTCTCCCTGGTGGTTGGAACAACCTCCTCAGCAAGTCAATGTTCCTCTCAGGCCTCTAATGAGCATCATTTGATGGAGGTGTGTAAAACCAGGGAGAGACTAAAACATGCAGGATGCCGGGCCTCCAGGACCCACTTTGGGCCTCCAGGACCCACTTTGGGCCTCCAGGACCCACTTTGGACACCCTGTTTTATGCGTTTGCTGCTCAGTTGGACCTGCTGGTTGCCGTACAGAACCAACAGGATGTGGCTTTGATTTTTCATAATGTCCAAATATTCTGTAAAGTTCTGACTGGACCGGACTGATTGTGACCCGGTTGGATTTCTCTCTGAGAATCACAACCAGCGCCTGGCACCGCTAGCTACAATATTAGCTGCTCTAAAAATCGTAGTTATGCTAATGCTAAAGTGCTATTCCAACATGGTGTTTAGGAGAAGCTAATGCTAAAGCGCTAAATTCAGCCATGTTGATTTCCACTACAGGCTGTAGCAGAGATGCATTCTGGGTACAGAATAAGCATCATTTGCCACATGTGAGGAGAGGAAATGAAAATGCTGCGTAAACAGATTTAATTTAAACAGCATCTGTGTAGACATTCATGAATGTAAACGATAAACGTTGAAGTTTATTCAGCTAAAGTTTAGAATTTATCTGGAAAAAATTTATTTATTGGAAGCTAACGAACCAGAACGGACCAGCCAGCTGAGGTTCTGGTTGGTCCATTTGGACTGTACTGGTTTGTGTTTAGAACTCCAGGAAGTGCCAGTCCCACAGCATGACGCAGCCTCCACCGTGCTTTACACATGGAGCACTCCGGTTTTCTGGATCCAGTAGAACCGTTCCTGGTTCTGGAACATCAGGATCAAATTGATCCGCTTCCAGAGTTATTTTTGGACCGCGCCGCTGAAGGTGGCTGCCTGCTGATGGAACTGAGCCCAGAATCATCCTGCAGACCGAGTCAAACGGGTCAGCGGCTCCGTCTTCACCGACGCTCCGTGGTCCGGTCGTCTGCCGTGGGTTTAAATGGACCGGACCCAGTTACCGGCCAGAACCGGGTTCCTGTCGTCACCCTCATGATGATACTTTAATTTATAGCAACTTTTAAACAAATGTTACAAAGTGAAGAAAAAAAACGGTACCAGAGGTTCTGAAGCAGCTCTGGCTGTTCAGACCAGAACCAGAGGTTCTTCCTTCAGGATCTTTGTCCAGATTTCTGGCCTGGTGCTTAAACACGGATCCGATTGGACCTTCAGAACTTCAGATCTGACAACGTTGCTGAGGAGGATTGTGGCGGCTGTGATGCGTTCGCTGACTGTTGGAAAATAGAGTTCCGTTTTCAGAAGCTGCAGGTCAGGCTGATCTGATTGGTCCGTCTCTGTCCAATCAGATTCTCCATAAATCATCAGGGTATCAGGATAAGGAAGTCAGGAACACCCTGGGTTCTGATGGGTTCTAATGGGTTCTGGTGGGTCCAGTAGAACCTTGCTGGGTTCTGTGTTTTCCTGTGATTATCTCTGGTTCTGCAGCAGTAGAGTCTGGCTGATTGGGTCTTACAGAACCAGTCCAGTTGGTACCACTCCAGCTGCCAGAACCTTGATCCATGGCCCTGCTGGCCTCCTCCCAGTCCTCCCAGAGCTCCCAGTTGCTGCCGGGCCTCTAGCAGCCCAGTGGGCCTGGAGGTGCCAAACCAGCCGGCTAAATGAGAGCTGATTATAGAGGTGTGTGTGTGTGTGTGTGTGTGTGTGTGTGTGTGCGTGCGTGTGTGTTGCGGCTATGTTGCATAACCAGTTTTACACCAAATAGGCTGCAGCGTCGCCAAGACGACCCCCGACCTGCAGAGGTCACTGCCCTGCAGGTCGATCTGCTGGTTTCTGTTTCCTCCTTCGTTAATATGAAGTTGGTTATTCTGAGGATGAGTCTGGATTAAATCCACCCAAATTATCCAGGAAGCGTTGGATTGAGGAGAAACGTCCTGGCTGTTCATAGAGGAGGCACGGTGGTGGCTGCTGCAGCTGACATGCTGAGGGCCGGACCTGGACCCGGCCTCCAGGATCAGACATGCTTTATTCTGTCGGCGGTGGACACAGTCTGCTAATCCGCTAACAGTTGAGCTACGTTTGTGTTAGCGTTGTTGCTAACTTTGAAAACAGACATGAACAAACCACCAGGGTCACTGAACAATAAAAGTCTCCATCCGTCTCCTCAGTATTTGGTCAAAAAGTTCTTCCATCTAACTAACTTTCCCCAGACTGCTGGGATCAATCTGGAGGGTGAAAGCAGGTCAAAGGTCAAAGGTTTATAATTAGTGAATACAGATGATTCTGAGAGGTTTCTTCCGCAGTCTGAGGTTTTACCTCCAGCTGCTGTCAGAACCGGGCCTGACGGGTCGGTGGGCTCCAGAACCCAGCTCCACTCAGACTCTGTAATCCCTCAGTCTGATCAGCTGATCCGATGGTTTGCCGCCCCTGATTCCCAGCAGGAATCCCCTCAGTGGCACCGCCTGGTGGCAGACAGAACCGCCTGGCGGTTTCAGCCGGGTCCAGTCCGGGTGGAGTCTGTCTGGCTGCTGGTGTAGTAAACAAGCGCTCCTTAATCCTCTGACTCCCTGAGCGTCTCAGAACCAGCTCCCTGGGTGGTTCATTCAGAACCCCTTCGGTTCTACCATGTGGTTCTGAGTCACAGTCTGGTCCCAGCAGGTTCTGACCCAGTTGGTGGAACTGGACCAGACGGCTGCAGTGACGCACCGTCTGAACCAGTAATTCTGGGTTTTCCTCTGTCATTACTGGGAGCTGGAGCCTCAGTTCCTGCTGCGTCAGCGTTCAGAACCGGGCCGGGCTCTGATTCAGATCAGACTGTATCTGCTGGTTCTGGCTCCCTGGCCCGGCCTACAGGTTCTGATCCGGCCCGTCAGCTTGGTGTAGTATTGGGATTTTCTCAGTTTCAGGGAGAGAAACAGGAATGTTTGTTTAGGAATCTTGTTATTCCGGGATGATCAGCTCTTTCTTCTTCTCCTGCAGATCTGTGCCATCCCCAGACGCCTCCGCTGACCTTTGACCCCTGGCCTGCCTTTCAAAGTGTCAGATTTGGGAAATACAACCATTCCTTGAATCCTCAGTGGAAGCCTGAGCTGCTGGAGCTGAACTACGTCTCCTGATTGTTTTTATTTTTGATGTTTTTGTGGTAAAACAGGAGAAAACTTTGATAAAAGCTGATTTTTGGGGGTTTGTCCGGGAGTTTTCCTCGCCTGCGTCCTCCGGTCCGGAGCAGATGGATCCCTGGACCGGAGAACCAGGAAGTTGATACGGGCCGGGCCACAGCAGACGGAGGAGCATGTCCTGGAAGAGGAACTACTTTGCATCGGGAGGCGGCGGAGGCACACAGGGAGTGGTGGCGGCGCACACCATGGCGTCCATCGCTCCCAGTAAGGGGCTGAGCAACGAGCCGGGTCAGAACAGCTGCTTCCTGAACAGCGCCCTGCAGGTACCACACACACACACACACACAGAAACACACACACACACACACAGAGACACCCTGAAACCACACAGAGACACACACACAGAGACACACACACAGAGACACACACACAGAGACACACACACACACACAGAAACACCCTGAAACCACACTGAGACACACACACTAAGACATACACACACACACACTGAGACACACACACACACACACACACACACACACACACCCACACACACACACACACACACACACACTGAGACACACAGAGACACACACACAGAGACACACACACACAGACACACACACACACACACACACACACACACACACACAGAGACACACTGAAACACCCTGAAACACACTGAGACACACACACTGAGACATACACACACACACACTGAGACACACACACACACTCACACACAC
>NW_015113552.1:117351-119543 GCF_001443285.1 Poecilia latipinna | reverse complement strand
AGACACCTACACACACACAGAGACACCTACACACCTACACACACACACCCACAGAGACACACACACACACAGACACACACACACACACAGACACACACACACAGAGACACACACACACACAGAGACACACACACACACACAGAGACACACACACACACACAGAGAGAGAGACACACACAGAGACACACACACACAGAGACACACACACACACACACAGAGAGACACACACACACAGAGACACACACACACACACACACACACACACACACACACAGAGACACACTGAAACACCCTGAAACACACTGAGACACACACACTGAGACATACACACACACACACTGAGACACACACACACACACACACACACACCCACACACACACACACACACACACACACAGAGACACACACACACACACACAGAGACACACAGAAACACCCTGAAACCACACTGAGACACACAGAGACACACACACACACAGCTGATTTGTCGATCCGGTTAAATTCTGCTGAACTTGTAGAGTTTGGTTTTCTTTTCTGACCCGGTTCTGGTCAGAGTTCTGGACCGCTGTGTTCCTGCTGCAGTAGAACCTCAGAACCTTTCCCAGCGCCGGTTCCGGTCCAGTCACCTGAGAGGTCCGATTGGTTCCTGCGGAGCGGGAAACGGGCCACTCCCAGAACCTGTCACAGCAGTGATGGTTCTGATGAATTGGGCCGGACCGAACTGACCTTTCAGAACTCTGTGATCCAACAGAGCAGAACCGGTTCCTCGGTTCTTCCAGAACTTTTCTGCAGCCATTTGGACCTCAGAACTGAACCATCAGAACCAGAGCCACGGCGCTGCAGCGTCCTGGACCGGTTCCACTGCCAGGTTCTGCTCCGGGCGTCCTGCAGAGCCGTGAGCAGACGGTCCGGTACCAGAACCCGGCAGCATATTGGACCCAGCAGGGGGGCGGGAGAAACAGAACTGAGTCAGCACTTCCTGCCGGGTCCGTTCAGGTTCTGTCTCTGCTCAGCCTGTCTCTGGTTCTGGTTCCCTCTGATCAACGCTGGCCCGTTTAAATCCGGACGGGTTCCGACCCGTTTCACCAGCGAGTCGCTTGTGGTGCTAGTGGGAGACGGCCGGTCACCATGGCAACCCAAACATCATCAGGCCGGCTGCATCCAGGTGACAGAACCAGAACGGTACCGGTTCTGGTCCGGAGCCTTCAGTGACACCTGGTGGTGGAGGCGGGAACTGCAGCGATCAGAACCAGTTAAACCAGTAGAGCAAAACGTTTCCCTGGAGAGACATGATGTTCTACAGAACCGGTCCATCTTCATCATCATCATCATCCTCAGACCCACAGGAGGCTGCTGCAATCTGATCGGTCCGTTTGGACCCAGAACCACAACCAGAACCAGAACTGTTCCATGTATCTGACAGTGAATAAAATTATGATAAAAGGTTCTGGTTCTGTCCTGAGGTTCTGGTTCTGTCCTCAGGTTCTGGTTCTGGTTCTGTCCTCAGGTTCTGTGGCACCTGGATATCTTCCGTAGGAGTTTCCGTCAGCTCTCCTCCCATAAGTGCCTGGAGGATTCCTGCATCTTCTGCGCCCTGAAGGTGAGGACCAGGAGCTCGGCCCGGTCCTGGCCCAGTTCTGGCCCGGTTCTGACCTGCTGTCTGCTCTCCTCCAGAACATCTTTGCCCAGTTCCAGTTCAGCAGTGAGAAGGTTCTGCCGTCCGACGCGCTGCGCAGCGCGCTGGCCAAGAGCTTCCAGGACCAGCAGCGCTTCCAGCTGGGCATCATGGACGACGCCGCCGAGTGCTTCGTAAGGCCAGAACCGGTCCGGAAACAGGCCGGAACCGGGTGGTCCGACCGCAGCTTCACTCTGGTTCTGTGTGTTCTCAGGAGAACATCCTGATGAGGATCCACTTCCACATCTCAGACGAGACCAAGGAGGACGTCTGCACCGCCAGGCACTGCATCCCGCACCAGAAGTTCGCCATGACGCTGTTCGAGCAGGTGAGGCGGCCCGGCAGGACCGGCAGGACGGACAGAACCGGCAGAACCGGCAGGACGGACAGAACCGGCAGGAGGTGTGTTGATCTGTAGAGCAGGTGAGACTAACCTGGTGTTTCTCCCCCCTCCTCTCTCCCTCCTCCCCCCCTCCTCTTTCCTTCCCCCCTCCTCCCTCCCCCAAACACCCCTC
>NW_015113552.1:101089-115219 GCF_001443285.1 Poecilia latipinna | reverse complement strand
ACACACAGAGACACACACAGAGACACACACACACAGACACACACACACACACACACACAGAGACACACACTGACAGCTGTCCTCACTCCAACATTGTTTCTTCGTCCCTTTGCTGTCACTCAGCCTCTCTGCTGCGCTGCAGCGCCGCCTGCTGGAGGAACCGGGCGCCTCGCCGCTGATCAGAGGAAACATTAAAACTCTTTGATGTTCATTTCTGTTTCTTATTTTATAAATTAAGTAAATTAGAAAATATTTCTAAATACTTTCATCTTTAATTGAAGGTAATTAATATTTCTAAATATGATTTTCATTATTATAAATTTGCAAAAATTTAAAGTAATTTCAGTTTTACTTTTTAATTCAGTTTTATATTTTTATTCTCATAACACTTTTAAGAAATATTTTATGTAGATCATAATATCTAAAAAAAATTATATATTGTATAAAATTTCAATTAATTATATTTAAATTTTGCATTAATAAATTAAATATATTTAATATATGAAGTAAACTTACATTATTTCCAATGTGTTGGTTTTCCCTCAATATTTTTAAAAATATTTTTGGATGTTTTCTCAATCGGTTCAGGTCAAGTTATAAGTTTTATTTTATTTTTTTACTACTTATGTAAAACTCCAGCACTGTTTTGTCAAACCTTTGGAAAAAACACTATGGACAGTCGGTTTCGTCTCTTTAAATGATTTCGTTGGATCCTTTAGAATATTTTCACTTCCATTTATTTTTGTTTTTTAATTTTCCTTTAATTTTATTTATATTTTTTAGCTAAATTCCCTGTTTTTCCATGTAAACTGTGATTTTCCTGCAGCCTTCCAGCCTGTGGCTGATTTGTCCCTCGTGTCTCCGTGTGTCCAGGTGTCCATCGGGAAAATGTACGAGGCTCAGCGGACGGTGGTGGACGCGCCGTGACGCTTCGACCCGGCCTGTGAAATGCATTGTGGGAGATGTAGGCCTGAGTGAAGCTGGACGTTGTTTCTGCCTGATGTTTCTCATGTTTCCTCTGCAGGAAAAACTCAAACCTTAGTTTGTTTTTCCTGAAACATGAAACATCAGGAGGATCAGAGTGGCTGGATGAAAACATGTGAAACTAATTGAAGCTGATTCACGCTTAGTTTTTATCGAGTCCGTCCGGCAGGAGACGAGGACAGCGCTCAACTGTCAGCCATTTTCCTCTATGACGATAACACTGTTTGTTTTTACAGTGCAGGACTTTAGGTTTCATCTCTCAATTGAATCAAAATGCTAATTTTTTTAGTCTAAAATAATCTGCAGCCTCCTCCGCCTTCACATTAAGCCCCGCCCCCAGAGGAGTCACCATGGCAACGGTTCATGTAGCAGATCGTTGTATTGGGATCGGTTCTGGTCAATCAGATCGTCTCTGAGCTTCTTCCTGTTTCAGTCGTGAAATTAAAAGTTTCTCTAATAACGGTTTAAGTTTCTGTTTCTTTATTCGGTCGGTTTCGTCTCTTTTCTGACTAGTTTTTATGTCATTTATTTTTATTTTCTCAGTTTTAAGTTTTTTTTAATGTTGGCAGCTCTGAGTCCAAAAGCCTGAAGCCATGAAGGGAACCGGGTCGGTCCGGTCCGTGTTCACCGAAGGATCAATTTAAACCTGAAACCTGTGAAACGTCTCTGAGCAGAAACGGTCAGTAGACCTTCATCTTCATCAGTCCAACCAGGACAGACTGGGTCTAAACTGGTACCGAGAAACAGCTGCCTGTTGGCCAAAGACCAGGAGACGCTCCAACTGGTTCCCTCTGCGATGCATTCAGGGACATCTGGGAACCAGAGCTCCTCTGCGATGCATTCAGGGACATCTGGGAACCAGAGGTCCTCTGCGATGCATTCAGGGACATCTGGGAACCAGAGCTCCTCTGCGACAGATGCACACTGTTGCTAATGTGCTAGTAGTGAAGCTAATGTTTATTTAGCGCTTAGCTAGCTGAAAACATTTAGCTTCACCTCAGTTAATTCTTCTGAATAAATTCTTAAACAATAAATTTTTTAGGCTGTTTTATAAATTTCAGTTAAATTAACGTGTTGAAGTTTTGTTTATCGACTGATCAAATAAGTTCGCTGTTTCTGTTATGCTCTTATTTTGAAGTCTGTTTCCTCTGCTCGCTTCTCTTGTTTTGTTTTAAATAAACTTTATTGAGAAAGTTTCTCAACGAGGAGTCCAGATGAATGCGACACTTCCAGGAGCGACCACCAGGCGGTGCTGGTGGTTTCTTCTTCTCCTGACGCCGCCCAGGTGTTGGGTGGAGCAGGTGAGTGGCCCCTGGGGCCTCCGGCTGCTATTCTTAGATCCGTTTGTTGGTTCAAACACTGATCTTGTTGCTCAACACCTGCTGGACCTTTTGCACATGCTCAGTACAGGACGGACTTTAGACCCGGTTCTGACCCACTTCTGATGAGCCTGCAGGTCTGTTGACCGTTTTTACTCCTTACTGATCCACCTTTTGATCAATATGCTTCCCATGATGCATCACTCTGTGCTGAAACATGAATAAATCAGCTTTTCTTCAGTCGCTGCTTTGGATCATTAGGAACCAGATTCATGTTGGATGTTGGTGAATGTTCATAGAACAGTTTCCATTTATGTTTGAGTCAAAATATTATAAACATAAACTGTCCAGAAACCAGAACTGGATGATGATTGGTTCCCTTACAGCCAGTGATGATGTCAGTTGGTCTGGATGAAGGTGAAGCGTTTGGCCGCATCGGCAGCGACTGGAGCGTCTGACGGAAAACGGTCAGCAGGCAACGAGTCGACTGAGCTGAAGTGGTGGTAGTGAACAGTTAGCGTCACGGATACCTCAGAGAAGCAGGAAGTGGACTACAGTGCAGGGCATTCTGGGTAAATACAACCAAAGCTAACGTGCTAGCCTAGCGCTAGCAGCAGAAATGGCTCCTGGTCTTTAGCCTAAAGAGAAATCCTCCAACCGCTAAAATCCTCCATCTTGTTTCCATCTGGTGAAGAAGGAAGTTGCTCTCAGTGTCTTCAGAGGTTTTTGTGTCGTTTCCTTCAGTGGTTCTTGGTGCAGCGCCCCCACAGGCCAGGAGGGGAACAGGTTGGTTTGACTCAGAACCACAGCAGCTGCAGGTGGAGCAGATGTTCTGGTTCCAGTAGAACCGGTTCGACTGGAGCATCAGGATATCAGAATTAATCTTTTAACATCCTTAATAAAATAAAATCCATCATGAAAGTTGTTTCAGACTTTAATTCTCCTTCAGGATTCGATAAACAGAATGAATGAGTTTTAGTTTCTGATCCTCTGCATGTTTGAGTCTAAAGGAACCAAAACAGCAGCTGGTTTATTTCTAGATCATCGATTCAACCAGAAAGACGCGGGCGGCTTGTTGACGGATCAAACATTGGAGGTCAGGTTTACCAACATGAGGCGCCTCTGGACTTTGGTCTGAGCGTGAAGACAGCTGGACAGACAGTCGGGCTGTAAACACGGCCCAGCTGAGGGAAAGAGACGAATGTTTGTGTTTTTATCCTCTCTGCTCTGCAAAGACCCGATGATCTTCAGGAGAACTTCAGCTGCCTGCTTCCCTCAAACATGAATATGATTTATTTCAGAGGAGAAAACATGGAGGCGAGGCTGAATGTCCTGAAAAAACTCCTGACTGAAGGTTCCTGTGTCTCCTGTCCAACTGAGGAAGACGAGGACATGTCGGGTCATCACGTCTCCATTTCCTGTCCTACCATCACAAACGTAACTCAGCTGAGTTTTGATCAGATGATATTTCAGCTGCAGAATCTGAGAAACATGATAAATATGCAGAAAACTCCTCAGTGACGCTGCCAGGCTCGGTGGAGGATCTGTGGTGCTGAGGGATTATCAACATGCTATTCAACCATTTACTCAGATTTAAACATTATTTGATTTAAATGAACTCACTATTTAATCAAAACACCTGAAGTAATGTTTAATGATGTCAGACTAAAATACATTTTTAAAAACTAAATTAAAATGAATCGAATAAAAAAAATATAAAATACTTACAGTAGAATCTGTGTAAATATATGTTACTAACATTGATGCTTCAAACTCACCAGACATTTTATTATATATATAAAAGACGGTTAAAAGTGTTTCGTTCAGTTCAGTTTATTTTCATATCAGTTCAAACCCATTTTGTTCATAATTTTATAAAAAGCTCTAAAATAATTTCAGTCACATCAGTTCATGATTAGAGACGTTTAGTAAAGTTTCTAATGAATCCCAGCAGCCATCTTTTATTAAAACAGTTCAGATCTGAGCTGCGGTTCTGCAGCATCGCAGTTTGGACCCGACTGGAAGTTTTATTATTTATTATCTGGATCATTTCTTAAAAACACAAAAAAACATTTTGTTTAATAATAAAGTTAAATTCAGTGACAGTTTGATAAAACAGAATCTCACATGTGGGTTTTTATTGGGTCATGCTGTTCTACAGGGTTCGGACCGGAACTGGGTCCAATCAGAACTTTTTTCCTCTTTATGTGAGGAAATAATTAATAAATGATGCGAAGCAGAGAAAACTAGCGGGAGGAGATGTTCTGGTGTTTGGGTCATCTGGGTGGAACCGGCACCGAACTCTGGATCTGGACCCAGAACTTTGTTTGTTTTTCATAATCTGAGGCGGACCGGACCGAACCTCCTCCCGTCCAGCTCTGTGTGCAATATTAAAACAAATATTTGGCTCCAAACTGCGAGCAGCTCCTCCTCCGGCCGAACCGGCGTTTCACAACCCGGACACGGAGCACCGGCAGGAGCCGCTGGGAGGATGGACCAATCAGAGCGGGCCCTGCCGATGACGATGATAAACACTAATGTAACATTCAGAACATGAAATTATACAAATGACATTTTTCACAGTTTTTGGCCATACATAAATTATTTTTAATCATTTTTAATAATGGCTATTTAAAGCTAATCTTGACTCTCAACCTGTTTGTATTTATCTGATAAAACACCAAATTATTTGTAGAAAATAATACTGGTTGGAATTTTGTCATAAAACAAATCTAAAATATTTTAAGGAACAGGGATGAGGACTGCTAGCTAAAAAGTTAGTTCTGCTAACCCCAAAGTGCTAATCAGATATTAGTTCTGCTAACGCTAGGCTCAATAATAAATATTACATTTTAAAATCTAACATTTTAAATGTTAAAATCTAAATTATCATAAGGAACAGGGATGAGCTTCATTAGCTAAAATGGTAGCTATGCTAACCATAAAGCAGTAACCATAAACATAGTTCTGCTAATGCTAGGGCACTACAACAACGCAGTAACAAGTGGAAGCTAATGCTAAAGCGCTAAATTTAACAGCTGGTTAAGTGTTGTATTCTTCTCTGTTCCATTTGTTGTGTAGTTTCCACTTGCAGTTTCTTAACTGCTGCATAAACAATTTTCCACACCTTCAACTAAAAGTTTACAAACATTCCCCTAAATTAGTGCTTTAGATATTATATGGAAAAGTTAATTTAGATGAAGCTAAGTGTGCTAAAAGTTTTCAAAGTTAGCAAAAGCGCTTCCATTGAAATATCCCCCATTGAGAGACTAAACCTCAGGTATCAATCTAATGTTAAAATAACTCAAATGTCATCATGTCCTTAGACTTTAAATTTTAGTTTACAGAACAGTGAAGGAAACAACACTTTAGAATTTAACCAGAAAATTAATTTAGGGGAAGCTAAGTGTGCTAAACATTTTCAGAGTTAGCAAAAAACATTAAAGCACTAAATGGACATCAGCTGCCCGTTAGCGGATTATTGAAAGTGTTCCCTTAACTTTATATTGGGTGTTTAAACTATTAACCCTTGTGCGTCCGAGGACTGAGGCAAAAGATCCAGGTTTTACATGTGTGGGGTCAGTTAGCCCATTTCTACATACAGGCAGATATTAATGTTTTTAGAAGGGAGAGGTTCGAGTTTTTAAGGCGACTGTCTAATAATAATAATAATAATAATAATAATAATAATAATCGATTAGATTTATTATGATCTATCTTTGATCATTAAATTCAAAACTAAAATGTCCAGAGGAACTTGATGGTAGAAGTTCATCTGTTCAGGAATCGGCCGAAATTTAACCTGAAAAACAGATAAAATGTCCAAACATGTTTTCTGATCCAGAAACCAAATAAATCAAATTAAATGATCGATTATCGATGATCGTCCATCTTGGATTTTCAATATGGCCGATAAAGATCAAAGTCTGGATGGAGGAAAGGACCTGTTGGACTTAAATGGTTCCGGGATTCTTCAGGTTTCCTGGTTTTATTTCATCCTGAAAGTCAAACATTTGGATCAGAACCGGTCCGGTTGGATCCCCGGCAGGTCCAGCATCCTGCCTGGAGTCCACTGCTGGACGTGGTAGAGTGGTTCCGGATGGTTCTGATCCGTTCAGAGGGATGGAGAAGCCTCTCCGGCCGGCTCGGGATCCGGGCGGCCCGGCTGGTTCTGGTTCCGGTGCCGGAGCGAGTAGTTCTGGCCCTGGTTGTTGTCCCAGAACTCTCCCTCGTCGCTGCGCAGGAACACGGCGAAGTGCACGGCGGTGCCCGGGTCCATGAAGGGCGGGATGAACACGGTGAAGCCGAACCGGACCGACTCCGACCCGGGCTGCTCCGGCACCGTGACCGGCACCGCCTGCGCGTCCACGTAGGACAGCCAGTCGTTGTAGGTGAGCCGGACCCCGACCTCCCTGACGGCGCAGCCCCGCAGGACCCGCACCTGGCCCCGCAGCTCGAACCGGGTCACGGCCAGCCTCTCCAGGCAGACCCGCAGCTCCCGAACCCGCCGCTCCGCGTCCCGCGGCTCGGGGAAGCAGGCCAGCAGCCGCGGCAGGTCCGGCCCGCCCCGCGGGTCCTGCTGCTGCAGGGGGAAGCTCTGGTACCGGGACAGCACCTTGGGCGGGATCTGCGGGTCCTCCTGGGCGCTGAAGTGCTTGATGCGGGCCAGGCTCAGACCCATCGAGTCCGCGAACTTGACCCGCTTCCTGCCGCCGTCCAGCAGCGCGGCGGGGTACGTGGGCAGCGACCGCGCTCTCCTCCGGTCCCGCATGAACTTCTCCAGGTGCGACGCGTCCACCTCGTCCTCCAGGTCTCCTTCCTCATCCTCCTCATCATCCCGCAGGCCGTTCTGCTGGCCGGCCCGGTTCGGCCCGCACGGCGGAGCTGAGCGGATCATGGGTGCGCTGCGACCTGCGGGGCGGCGGACGTGGCGCCGCTTCTATACGGACCCCCGCCCCCTGCGTGACACACACACACACACACACACACACACACACACACACACACACACACACACACACACCTCAACCTTCACCTGTTTGCGTGCTGCTCAGAGGAGGATTTAAAGGGATTTTATGAGACAAACTCAAAGATTATTAATATTATATCTGAAAAGTGTGGCGTGCCTCTGTGTTCTGCCATCTGAGCTAAGGCTCTCTGCAGCTCCTCCAGAGTTTCCACTGGCTGAATAACTTTCATATATAATCAATAATTTCTCTGCTTTCAGGTGGTTTGGTCTCCAACATGCGGTCCGAGGGCCATTTATGGCCTCCAGAAGGATTTACTGGGTCACAATCGGGAACGGTTCAACTCTGACTGTCCAGAACCGGCAGCAGAACCAGAACCAGAACCAGGTCAGTGTCAGTAAACTATAAACACCTGACAGAGTCAAAACAAGATATAAAAAAATTACAATTAAATATTTTTCTCATTTTAACTTTTGTGAAAAATTTATTTATGTTCTGCCACAAATAAATATTTCGAAGTTTGATCTGAACTTTGAGGTTCTTAGTAACAGTAATAATGATGAATTATTATTGCATAACAATATTTATTATTTTTATTATCAGTAGTTGTTGTATTATAAAGTCAGGGATTATTGTTATAACATTATTATATAATAATGCTATTATTATTATAGAATTATAAAGTTTACTTCTTGTAAACGCATCTTGAATAAATGAATAATAAACGTATTAAATGTAATATTGTTGAATAATCAGCCAATCATCGCAGCAGAAGGTCAAACGTCACTGTTTTCTTGTTACATAACGCGCCGCAGGTGCGTCAATCAGCGCGCAGTAAACAGATACATGACGTCACCACCGCCGACAGGGTGACGTCATGTTCACGTTCAGCTGTGATTTTCTTTAAAGGAAAGAAACATAAAACAAAATGAAACGTTTTATTGGTTTTTGTGTTTCATTATCAGGTTGTGAAATGTTTCCTCCTCTCTTTTGTTCCGCCCAGAAATCTGAATAAAAGTCAATAAAAACATTTTTGTTTAATTTCTGACTGGAAGCAGCAGGTCAGAGGTCAGAGTTAGGTAACAGCAGGTTAACACTCTGTCAACACTGAGAGGAAAACAAACTGCAGCCAGAATGAAGCTGAAAACTTCTGAACAATATGAAACTTTCCTGTTCAGGGAGGAAAAGTTTCATATTTAAAAAACAGTTTTCAGTTTGTTGATTTATTACTGAGCTCTGATCAGTTATTCACGTTCAATAAAAACAGAAAATAAAACTCTCAAACATATTTTACTTAATTTATAAAAGAAAGATTTTAAAAAGGTGTGAAACTAATCATTTATTACAGTAACATAAAAACAAAAGAGATTAACATTTAAAAATCAACCTTTATTTGTAATAAATATCTTGATTTATTATTTTTCTAAAATTTTTCAATATGTTTTCCAGTGATATTTCTGACCTTCCTCATCATCATCGTCACTGACTTTACAGTCTCAGGTTCTGGTTCTGATCCGGTTCCGGTTGGTTCTGACTGTAAATGTGAAAATCTTTTTACTTTCTGAATAACAACCAGCTTCCTGGACGATGTTTCCTTTTCTTTTCGATTTTGAAGAGTTTCTAACTGGACTCCTGTGTCACATCGTATTTATTCCCCCGGGGGACCGGAAGTGGAGGATTACCTGTAATTCTGAGCCGGAACTCCCTGCGTGGATTTACTGATTACAACTTTCAACCACCAGGTGGCAGCATTTATTTATTTTTATTTTGAAAAAAATTGCTCAGCAATTATTTTTAAAAATAATTTTAAACATTGAATTGACATTTATTTTATTTCTCTGTTCAAATAATAAACTAAAATCAGCTCGGTGCTATTGAAATAATTTAAATAATCAGATTTGCATAAAGAGGAATTATTTCACATTCCAAAATAAACTCCCACAGGTTCCTGATTCTTCAGGGATTTATTTCCTGAGCCTCATTTTTTTTTTAAACTTTTGCTGTTTGAATTAAATTTTCTGAATGTTTCTGCTTCTAGATTAAGATGAACCTCAGACTGGGTCAGTTAACAACAATTTCTGCTCAGCCAATTTTTATTTTATCTTGAAAGTCCCGTTAAAAGATAAAATGTCCAATTTGAATCAGTCACCTGAACATCCAGCCACATTACCTTTAATTATACTCAGTTGAGGCCACAGAAAGCCTTCAGAGGACCGTAAGAAGGCTCCCGGACCTCCGTTTGAACCCCCATGTTTACAGCTTTTTCATCAACAGTCGTCCACCTGAAACCAGGATCAAAATCCCAGTTTGTTACTGGTTTTAATGTAATAATAAAATACATCAGCTTTGTTTCTTTGGTCTTCTTTCTGAAATCTTCCCAGCAACAGACCACCGACCTCCAGCTGATTGGTTGATATTTAAGTTCTGGGTTTAATTTTTCAGTTCGGATCTAAACTAAATAAAATCATCAGATTATTCCTGTTACACTGACCGTCCACAGGGTGGCGCTGCAGAGCCGCATCCATCTGATGTCTCCATAACCAGCCATCCCAGAATAACCTGGAGTAAACCGGACCTCTGACCCAGAACAGAGCTGATAGTTTATCAGTACATTTCAGAATAAAAGCCCACAGCAGCAGCGTCTCAATCACTTTATTACATTAGGAAGCAGCTGCACTCATACAGCATCACTGGGTTCCGGTTCCAGTTCTGACAGAACCTGGACACGTCTTATCAGATCCGAAGGTTCTGGAAAACAGCTCAGTCTGAAGGGCTCCACCTGCTGGACGGAGGAGCGATTCTCAGGTTTTAAACACAAATTTAAACTTTTTTTATTCTTTTTCCATAAAAATAAAGTCAGAATTTCATCAAGTTCAGTTTAAGAGTTTTATTAGTGCAGAACGAGTCGGGAAGCCGGTTCTGGAGAGAAACACCGCGGGTCGGGTTTCACCCCTTCAGACTGAGGTCACCAGAACCCAACCGGAACCAACCGGAACCAAATGGATCCAACTGGAACCAACTGGACCCAAATGGAACCAAATGGATCCAACTGGAACCAAATGGATCCAAATGGAACCCACCTAGAGTCAAGCTGTAACCAGATTGGACTGATTGGACCCAACATTAGCTGCTGACCGACAGGAACTCGCTCAATTCAGTTATGAAGATATAAAAACAACAAATTATACATCCAGTGCAAGATCATGAGGTTCTGCTGAACATCTGGATTGGAATGCCCGGCATTAAGGACTTCATTGGGACAGTCATGTGATTGGCTGGTTAAATTCTGGTTAATTCAGAGTTGCCATGGAGACGCAGCATGGAGCCGTGGATCCTAGATCAGACTGAGGGAATGTGATGATGTTGGTCCACAGCAGCCAGTCGTCCGCTCTAGAACCGCCGCTCTACGCTGGCAGGAGCCACGGCACCGAGCGCCGCGGACGATGACATCACAGCGCTCAGACGTCACTCACTGTCGGCGGTGTAGATACGATACATCAGAGTCACGATGCCGGCTGCCAGACTGGGGATGATCAGGTTGGACCACCAGCTGCAAGAGAGCAGCAGGAGTTACTAAACCACCGAGACGGAGACCGACTTTGGCCCTGGAGGCCCCTGGTGCGGAGTTTACCTGGCCTCCTCCTTCGCCGTGGTAACCAGCGTTTCCTGTCCAACACAAACAAGAGAAGTGATGAGAAGGGTCAGAGTTAAACATCATCATCCTCCTCCTGTCTCTGGGGTTTACTGCTCCTCATCCAACCACTGTGGCCTACATTTCCCATGATGCCCCTGGCTCTGCTGACTCACCACAGGCTTGGCGATCTTGTGCCGGTCGTCCTGCAGACGGACAGACAGACAGTTAGTGAGAGGGTGGAGGTGTCATGGTGGACAGTGAGGTTAGCGTCTTGGTGTCGTGTCATGGCGTGTGTCGCCATGGCGACGTCCCCAGACTGACCGGGTGCAGCTCTCCGATCACCATGCTGGCGGCCATCTCTCTGGCGTCGGTGGAATGGCCGACGTCCTCGAAGCTCTCCGTGGCGTTGCCCCCCGCCTGCTCCCTCAGAACCTCCTCGCCTCCGGGATGCTGCGGACACGGACCACACCGTCACGACCGGAACCAGAACCGGACCGCTCTGGTCGTCATGGAAACCCCTGATCAACTGTTCTACAAACTTCCTGGAGAACGTCTGTGATTTTCAGCTTAGTTTCAGTTAATTAGATGAATCATCATTTATAACATTTTATAAATGACAGTTTTAGAGATTTTTCACCAATACGACCCGATATCATGATGAGGAGTGAATTAATGAGGCAGATTTTATGAAACCTGCTCATCATGAAATCTGCCTCATTGTGTCTTTAAGAATTTTAATTCCATTTTGTTTCATTTTTTAATCCTAATAAAAAATTTTACAGCGTAAAATATTCTGTTCACCAGTAAAGTTTAAAGTAATTAAGTTCTTAGAATTTGATCATTATTTTGTACTTTATTAGATGGAGCTCTTCACATGTCTAATATTGCCCAAATATTCAGAATGTAATAAATATGTTAAAGTTGAAAACATGATCAAATAGTTTCAGAAAACCAAATATTGGAGGTTTGATATCTTTATCAGTTTCTATCAGTCTAAACGTTTTGCACCAAAATCTCCAAGTTTAAAATATTTTTCTCCCAAATTAATAAATAATATTTTAAATTTTCTCCTTTATCAGCACAACGATAAAACATTTAATGAAAAAAACAATCTGATGTTTTTCCTCAAACTGTTTCTGTGTTTAGATCAGGATGGTTCTGGTTCTGATTCAGGTTCTGGTTCTCCTGTGTGTATTCTGCTGACTCAGCGTTTCCCTCTTATCTCTCGTCCCTGATCCAGTCTGCCGGATCGCCCTGCCAATGATTTACAGCCTGCAGCAGAGACAACGAACCGGGCCTCATCAGAACCGTGTCCCAGGGAGCCCGGACCGAGCCTCCTGATTGGCTGGCCGGCGCTGACGCTCACCTGGAGGACACGCCCATCGCCTCACCTCTGTGCAGCCTGTCCTCTGACAGACAGCAGGACAAAAGTGCAACCGGGCCGGTTCTGTGTGAAAGTTCCTCCAGGAGCAAATATCAGCTCATAAATGGAGACCACGGAGACATCACTGGACAGCAGAAGAAGAGCTGCTGAACCTCCGGTTGGTTCTGTTGACCTGAACAATTAGCTTCATGCTAAATAAACCTGCAATCCTATTGGCTGACGGGACCAACAGCTGGTTACCATGGAGACGACTGCAGTAAGGGAAATGTTCTTATTTTAAGTCTATTCAGGAGTTGTTTTGACCCTTCTGATTTTAATGATCAATCCTCTGATTGGAGGTTTGAGTCGATCTAAAAACTATTTCATAATAAAATAATGAAGCAAGCGTCCTAACCAAAGTAAAGTTGTGTTTCTACATTCAGACGTGGAAGAAGTCAATCAGATTCTGACATCTGCTGGACCGAGTCGGTCCGCCGACACCGTTACCTTTCACTGTTCATGTACTTCCTGTCAGGCACAGGAAGTACTTCATTTAAAAAAGGTTAACTTTACATTTATTTGTAAATGAATTTTTAGGTAGTTAAATTCAAGTGAATTTTGTTAAAATTTAATAACAGAACATTTGTTATTTTTAAGAGTTAAACTTTGTTTCTCCGATATGATTGGTTAGTTTACAGGTGAAAAAATGAGATTAAATTAAAAACACGAAAAAAGGAAACATGATAAACAGAATAAAGAAAAATATTTGAAATAATGAATTTATAACAGGAAAGAGTTGCAGAAGTTTTAACAATCTACCTTTTTTAATAGTCTTCACCTCTTAGTTAATAGTCTTCATCATGTCTGATAGAAATGTGCTGCTTACGAGTATTTTTTCTCTAATTACAAAAAACAATAAAAATGTGATAACCAAAATCAGTGATTTAATATAAAAGTTGCTCAGATTCATTAAGTTACATTAAATTCTAGAGTAGTTTATAATTGGTGGTGAAAGGGGGCCCGGGGCCCCAGATCCAGAATCTCTGGCTACGGCCCTGGCCGGCTCTCAGATTTAATCAGATTTAATCCAGATAAAATCTAATGTGAAGCAGCAAACCGCGGAAAAGTTTTGGCTGGTGATCGGAACCAGACCGCTGTTCTGGACACCGGAAGCAGAACTTTTCTCACCTCGTCCAGGAACTTGGTGACATCGTAGACCTTGTTGTGGATGATGATCCAGGTGGACTTGAAGGAGTTCTGCTCCTCGATCTCTGACAGCCTGAAGTACTTCACTCCTTCGGGGCTTTTCTCCTGCTTCTCACCCATCTCTGTCGCACCTTGGTCCGTCGGTTCGGAGGCGAAGTGGCGGCAGAACCGGGCGGAGCTACTCGGCCGCACTGAGGTTATGTAATACCGGGGAGAGTCCGACCGTGACTCCGCACGAACACTCCGACATTTACCCCAGAGACACTCCACTCCAACTTCCAGCGCTCACTACTTATCAATGATCAAGGTGAGCTCGCGCTAACACCACTTCCGGTTGGAGTTTTCAAAATAAAGCTGGATGACAAGTCAGTGTAGGCATTAGAACACATATAAAAGTAAAAAAGAAAACTAAAACTAAAATACTTATAGAAAATTGCTGCAATTGTGAAAAATAAAAAAATTAAAATAAAGACATTTGGATTACACAAATAAGTAAATATATAGTTACATTAAGTTAAAAAAATAACATTGTACAGGCAATAACACTAACAAAAATAACATGTAACTGAACTTATAAACTTAAATTAGTGTTTTAAGCAAACAGCTAAATACATTTCAATCTGGAAAGACTCAGACGGAGAAAAAGGAACAATTAAA
>NW_015113552.1:91974-97739 GCF_001443285.1 Poecilia latipinna | reverse complement strand
TGGGTGGAGAAGGGGAGGTGGTGGGTTGAACGCAGCTGGGAACCGGCTGACCGGTTGGGTGTGGATCCTTTTATGCTGAGCTTGATTGATGATTGGACGCGCCGGGTGAGGTCCAGCGCTGAGGGCGGAGACGAGCATGACGAACGGAGGGCGCGGAGTCTTCCAGCTTGAACTTTCGCTATCAGCTCCATATTAAAAGAACAATTTTATGAAGGTATTTAAATTAATTAATCAGCTCAAAATTAAAAAGTTCTTAAACAGGAAACGAATACATAAAAAGATAAACAAATAGATTAAGATAAAATACAATTAAAACATTTGTTGGTTTTACTGTAACGCATTACTGAGTGTCCTGAGAAGCCAGAGGCGGTCCTGGCCTGTTTGACTCCCTGGGCGAACCGCCTTGCCCCTCCTCAATAAAGTTGTTGACCAGTGAAAAGCCGTGTAAATCTGAAGTCATTTCACTTTATTCCATGAAAATGTGATTTTAAATTTAAAAAGTGGATTTTAGGTTTGCTTTTAAAATGTTCCCTCTCTCTCCTGCTGGGGTTCTAACCATAATCATCATTCACAAATGAAAGATGATTACTAAGGAATGTTTGGGCTTTTTTTTTCTTCTTCCTTTTTTTCATATGTTTATCCATTTTTTCACAGTTGGATATTGATGTAGCCAGAGCTGAGTAAGTATTTTATATTTAAACCAGACAGAAGTATATTTGTCCATTTAGTAAATAATTATATGTGGACTACTGACTCAGTTGTTGGCTATTAACTTAATAATTTAATTAGATTGATAATCATTGAGATTTTATTTTGAAAAAATACGTCTACTTCCGGTACGATTGTGTTTAAGTAGTACTGCTTCAAGGCACCAAGCAGAACCTTGCACAGTTGGTACCGCCCTCTAAGTTATTCTAGTACTCTCATTGGCTCTCAACTTCCATATTGTTAACAAAGCGAGTCGTTGATTGGTTCTTACCAGACATCAGTCATCGCCCAGCTGTGGGCGAAGACTGTGGGGCAAAGCAGGCTAAAGTTCACCAAAGTTCAACAGTTTTCAAGGAAACCAGTTCTCACGCAAGGATTGGCTTATCTCACGCACCTCACGTAATGCGTGTTGAGTTACCCGCTGGGTGCTGCCAGAGGGCCTGCTTTAATGTGGATTTCCTCTGGACATTAGCGGCTTCCAAACTGTTAACAGCAGAGCTTCCTGTCCAACTGACCAGCTTTGATTTAACTACTGGAAGTCTCCGGCGGGAAACACGCGCCCAGAAACTCAAAGCTGGTCTATATTACAAAGATTCTCTACATTGTAGCAGAAGAAAAAAATCGACCAGACTTAACTAAAATACTGACAACAGCCACATGGATGTAAGTAAGGTTGTAGAGGAATACAGCATCATCTTTTTAATATATTTGAGCAAATTTATTCAAAATAACCTGAACTAAAAACAAAAAAGTCACAATGAATGAAATCAGGAATGAAGACTCGTCCTTTGTGTTGCCCAGCTTTGTTTCGAGCAAAGGTTTTTGAGATTTTTAAGCAAATTGGAATGATTTTCATATCTTCTGAACTACTGCTTTGAATTTAACTGGTTTTAAAGAAAACAAATGTGAGAACCTTGAAGAGTAGATGTGATTTTACTATTTTAGCCAGAAAAATCGAGGCTATATTGAACCCAACTGAATTAGCTTGATTTGACCGAGTTCAGGAGTCAACGAGGTGAGGAAGAACTTTTATCCTAATATTACTTTATTAACAGGTGTTTCTGTTGCTGCGTCTTTAGTTATAAATGTGTTGTAATGTTTTATTTTTATCATAGCCCCCCGCGACTAAAGAATTTTAATTTTGACACAAACTTTCGGATTTACAATATAATTGTAATTAATCTATTGAAGAAGTTATGGGTTTGATTTAAAAGGAGAGTTTATGTAATAGAAAAAGTAAATATAAAGTAAAGTTGTGGCTTCAGCAGGATGAGCGGCGTCGGGCCCAAGTCGTTGTTCTTCTTCGGACTTCCGGATCTGACCCAGTTGGTCTGCGTCACGCTGAGTCCGCTGGAGGAAGAGCAGCAGGAGCCCAGGACCAATCAGATCAAGACCTGCAGGTAAACACCTGAACCATCACCTGCTTACAGCAGAGACACGTGAAGCTGAGGATTCGCTCTGACATGTCCGCCATGTTGTCCGCCATGTTGTCTCCACAGACAGCTGGTGCTGCTGTACTCGGACATCCTGGCCTGTCCTGCTCTGGACTCCATCACTGACGTCACCGCGGTCATGTCTGTAAGACTCACTGCAACGTTTATTGGCATTAATGAGCAGCATTATAGTGCGAAACGTTATGGCAGAAAATGGATGGAAGTTTGGTAACTTCCTCATTCAGATCGGACATAATTTGGTCTAAATATAAATATAAATCATTTGAGCTGAATATTGAGGCTGAATAGCATAAAAAATGTACAACGAAAATAATGATGATAGTAAAAAATATAATAATGATTATAACTAAATAACTTCCATAATAAAACTACAACTAATAAAAAAAATTAAAAATCGGATAAAGGCAAGGCAAGTTTATTTATATAGCACTTTAAAACAGTACCACTGACCAAAGTGCTGTACAATCACAAGATTAAACAAATAAAAATCAAAATTAAAACACATCAAAACCAACAATGCAGTGACGTAAAACACTCTATATAATACATAAACATACCCAGATTAATACAGAAAAGCAGCATCTCAAACTGAATCAAAGGCCAACCGAAAAAGGTAAGTCTTAAGAGCAGATTTAAAAATTGCTAAAGAGGGGGAATAAAAATAAAGATTTAATAAATTTAAAAGATTTTATAATACTAGTAAATAATGATAATAAATATATGTATATCATAGATAATGTGTAGGTAATAGACTAAGGATAATTATTATGTAAAAAGCTAAAATAAATCAGATGAATAAAGATGTAAACTTTAGGCCGTGTTCTGCTCTCAGCTGCAGCAGGAAGCTTCCTGTTCCACAGATCTGGAGACTGAGACATTGTGAGGCTGACAGGAACATGAATGATTGCCGTGGAAACGTTGCACGCCACCCCGTCTGCTCACACGCTACCTGCATGCACCGCTGCAGCAGCTGCAGCTCGTCCCTCTGTGACTGAAAACAGACAACGATTCTAGAAATCATGTGACTGAACTGATTCAAAATGATTAGGGAAAGCTCACATTTTAAAGCCTTTGTTTCTCCTTTTTAACTTTGTAAAAAGTTAAACCAGCTGCTGATGAAGGGAAACCCAAACTAACTGAACAAACTGCCTGCAGCAGAGAGCAGCAGCCTGACCCGTTCAGTCCGGTTGGTTCTGTTCTCATCAGAGGCAGTCAGTGAAAGTTCTGCAGGAAACCGGGATGGAGTGAAGAGGAGCGACCTTCAGAGTGACCCTGCTGAAGGTCACTGCTGGACATGTTGGCTCAGTGTGAAGCTTTTTGTCCTCCCTGTGTTCACCTTCTGATGCAGGGAGGACATGTTTGGGACGCTTCAGACCTGCATGTTGCCGCTCCATGTTGCCGCTCCATGTTGCCGCTCCATGTTGCCGCTCCATGTTGCCGCTCCATGTTGCCGTGTTGCTTGTTGACCTGTGTCTCCCTGTCAGGTCCACTTCCTGCAGCGCGGCGTCCTTCAGGCCTTTGCGATCAGAAACCGTCTTCTGGTGAGACCAGGCTGCTGTAGTTACCGTCTGCAGCCAGCAGGGGTCAGCTGACTGTATGTTTATCTGTGTGTTTATCTGGGTATGTGTGTGTGTGTGTGTGTGTGTGTGTGTGTGTGTGTGGGTGTGTGTGTGTGTGTGTGCAGCTGGGCGGTCTTCACACGCCGTTTCCAGGCGACCTGCAGTGCTGCCTCTCTTACTCTCTGATCAGCCGTTTGGCTCCCAGCTGGAACAAAGCAGGACTTTACCTGATCTCAGGTAGGCAGAGCAAGCCACGCCCCCTCAGGGTTCAACCAATCAGCTTCAGCTTTGAAGCCTGGAGGATGAAGCCACATGTCATGACTTCATGGTTCATATCCATATGAATCAGTTCACTGCCAGAGGAGCAGAGAATATTTATTGGCTTATTGAAATAGAAAATTTATTTTGGTAAATATTTATTCATATCAAGTTTATTTCTTGACAAAAATTCATTTATTTAAATAAATAAATATAAATAGATTTATTTCTTAAAAAAATAAATATATCTATTTAAATGACACATTTATTTGTATCAAAATAAATACATAAATAGGTTCATTTTTCTCAATAAAAATAAAATCAGAATCTAAAATATATTAAGTGTATAAATAACTAATTAAACTAATTTGAATTTTATTATAAAATGATGACGATGTCAAAACATTAACAGATGTTGAAACATTAAATAGATGAATAAACAAACTGCAGATTAATTAGGAAAATATTTGAAACAAATAAAGTAAATATAATCAATATGGAATAAATTAAAAATAATGTTTAAGAATCTTTAAAAACAACAGATAAATTAATAAAACACTTATTGTCTGTCATGTCCCACAGCATGATTCTGCCCCCTCCATGCTTGTTGCTATAGTTACTTTGTCTGGTTTGTTCAGGTGTCAAAGGTCAGCGGTTTGTTAGGCTAAAGCTAAAACTAGCCACGCTGCTGTTCAGGCGTCTCCATGACAACATATCGGGTCATACTGGTTCCAGTATCAGATCCAGACTGGAGGCCATTCAGACAAATGATGGATCAGAAAATTGATCAATAATCAAAACTATTGAAGTTCAGTTGATTGAGTCTGTGATGAGGAAACGGGTTGACCTGGTCCTGTTTGCAGGGGCAGACTTCCTGACCTGGCGGGGGACGCTCAGCGCCGTCAGTACGTCCTGCTTCCTGTTCCTCTGCAGCATCAGGTTCTGCCGGCCCGCCAAAGCTGACGGTTCTGGTTCTGGTTCAGGTCTGGAGCTGAGCACCAGCGGCGGTCGGCTCTGCCTCAGCATCGAAGCCAGCGCCGTGAGAACGCCACCACCCACGGTAGGAGGCCCTGAGGGGGGCAGTGGACCGACCGGAACCAGAACCTGAACCTGTCTGTGTCTCTGTCTCAGCTGGACGACCTCGGGCTGCCGGCGCCGGTCCTCCAGAGGTTCTGCAGCGACCCGGACTTCATCCTGGACCCGTCCTCCACTGGGGGGCCCATTTGGTGCCACGTCCTGCCCAGGTGGGCCGGCGCCGCCTGCTGGACAGTCCTGGAGCTGACGGCGCGTCAGAACCAGGACAAGAACCTAATCGCTTTATTATGAGGATCAATAAGAAACTAATCACTTTATTAATAATAAATCACTTTATTATGAGGATAAAGTCAGAATATAAGAGAAAAAACTCAAAGTTTCAAGGAAAATCCTGATTTAATGAGTAAAACCTGGAACAGTTTCTCCGTCTGGCTTTCTAAGCCAAGTAAACTCAGTCCGGCTGATGCTGGGCGCCTTCATTCTCACTTTATTTAAACGTTGCCAGGATTAATAATTTTCAATTTATTTAGACATTTTTGATGTAAAATTGTTTTCTTATGTATTAGAACTTTTTTCTAGTAATGTGAGTTTTGAACTATTATGACTTTATCCTCCATTTAGTTTGACTTTTATCTTGTAATAAGGCCTGTCGCGATAAACGATAAATCAATTAATTGCACGATAAATTAAACATATCGACTTCATTTTAATTATCAGCTTTATCGTCTCTTCCTCCCTTTTTCTTTGCTGA
>NW_015113552.1:83642-87163 GCF_001443285.1 Poecilia latipinna | reverse complement strand
GGTGGTCGGATGTGCCCATTAAATCTAGTGATACTGAAGGGCAGTACAGTATACAGACTTCATAATCTGCACTAGTATTTATTTCCACTTTGGCTTCATGTTGTTTAGTTTTTATTTAAGTACGTTTTTTGTTAATGGAGACTGAGAATCCATTTTATTTTTGGTTGTTTTGTTTATTTAATCAGTTCCAGTGTTATGTGTTCTTTAGAAAATAAAGCGCATCTATGGCAGGAAATCACTGCATTATTAGTCATTTCCATTAAATCAGTGTCAAAAGGTCTTGAAACAATATTATCATTTATCACAATAATTTTTTAGACAATTAATCGCTTGGCAAATTTTTTATCATGACAGGCCTAGCGCCAGCTGCACTGGCAGTGAACTGGTTTCCATCAACTGGTGATTAACTGGTAATGACAGAAACACACAGGAAGCTGACTGGTTATGGAGGAAAATCTCTTCTTAATCACCATCAGGAGTTGAGTTTTAGTTTATATTAAATTATTTTTATCCATTAGCACATTAACCTCTGACACATCCCATAATACTCAGCCAACTTTCACCACCTTCATCACGCTCCTCCTCCTCTCATTAACTCCCTCCTCCCTCATCGGGACGAGCCTCCGGCAAAACATATGGCCGTCACGCTTCCCACCATTAAATAAAACACACACACACACACACACACACACACACACACACCAGCCAACACCAACTGGTGCCCCTGTTTCCGCCTCCTTGTGGAGATCAGGTCCTGCCACCCATCTAAGCCTCCTCTTCATCGTCCCATTAATATCTCCTCACCCCCCTCCTCCTCTTCATCACTCCCTCCTCTTCATCACATTAACTTCCCCTCGTCTTTGCCACTTCTGCCTTATTGTCTCCTCTGTGCTGCAGAAAAGAAGTGTGTGTGTGTGTGTGTGTGTGTGTAGGGTGGATGGAGGAGGGGTGATGCTGGTTGGGGATGGGGTTGGTGTGGGATGGGGGGGTGAATGAGTGGTTTCCAAGGCAACGAGCCACATTGCCGCAGTGGATACGTATGGGAGGTGGAGAGGGTGAGGAGTGTTGAAAGAGTGAAAATGAGAACAGAGATGTGTGTGTGTGTGTGTGTGTGTGTGTGTGTGTGTGCGTGTGTGTGTGTGTGTGTAAACTGTCAGCAGAGTGACTTTAACTGGATGTAAGGGTTTTCCAGGCAGATTGTGAATGAGGACTCGGATGATCGGAGTGTCCAGCCGATACACATGTCAGCCGCGATGATGAAACCGCAGGAAAAACACAAATGCTTTACAAAAACACTTAACAACACAGAAACAGTTCAAGGATAAAAACAACAGCTCAGTGAAAGAGGCTGGTCGTCTTCAGTGGTACGCTCACTTCCTCTGCTAATGCGCCAATAGTGGAGCTAATCTTCCATTCAACGCTTTAGCAGCTTTGCTAACTTTGAAAACATTTAGCGCCCTTTGGCCAAGGATGAGGCGCTGCACCAAGCTAAGTGGAATTGTGAGAGATTAAGAAATTTGTTACGAGAAATCCTGCTAATCCTCTTACAGTGTAGCTAATTTTGTAGGTTAGCGCTTTAGCACCTTTGCTAACTTAGAAAACACTTAGAGCCTCAACCTTAGCTAAAGTATGCTGTCTCCAGCTAAGTGGAATTGTGGAAAATAAAGAAATTTGTCACGAGAAATTAATTTTTCTGGCTACTTGGTATTTTTCTAAACTTTTAGTTGAATAAAGTTTGACATTTTTCCACTAACTCCATGTTGGTGTTCAGCTTTAGCGCTAGCATACCTAATGCTTATAGTCAGTGCTTTAGGATTAGTGCAGCTAATTGTTTAGCTAGTGCTTCCCACCATTGCTTTGAATTTAATTATTTATTACAAAGAAAGTGCAAATAAATAATATTTTTCACTATGCCGGCGTTAGCCAGAATGCTATCAGGTTAAGTCTGATCATCTCAGTAATCTGATGGCCAGTTCAAAGGTCACGCCTCAGAGCTGTAATATCTTCATAAAATGTTTCTATGATGCATGTTCTGGTTGCACAGACAGGAGAAAGTTTAAACTGGAAGAGAAAACAAACATCTGGGTGAGAAAGGAGCCTGACAGTCACTACTCAGGGAAAATCGATGTTTCCAAAGCAGCTGAGTGATGATGTCACAGAGACTGCTGCAGAGAAACGGGTCAGAGAGGAACTGGAGTCGGGACTCGGGTCGGGACTCGGGTCGGGACTCGGAGCGGGACTCGGTGTTAGCTGCAACTTGTGTTCATGAACACTGAGCATACAGCTGCCTCGGCCTGATGGAGATCAACAGAACCTATTCTGGTTCAGACCCGGCGACTTGTCAAACCCAGAAATTTAAAAGTTTTTATCTTAAACATTTTTTATTTTTGGTGGTGATTTGCTTTTGTTTCCATCCACAACGGCCCTGAAACGTTGTTGGACGCACTAATCAGTTTGTTCCATTAGAGTTCATTTTGTTTTCATGGAAATATGATTTTTTTTCACTTTTCATGCATTATTTTTCTGTGAGCGCCGTTTTGAAACAGGAAAGCTCTGCCAGACGTCGGTCCGGTTCATGTCATTCAGTCCAAACTCCTCGGCTGTTTATCTCACACTGAAACTCCTGTCTCATTTAATCTGCTCCCTGTTTCTGGGTTTGAACTCGATGTGAACGTCTTAAAGAGGCGGACCCGGTCCGCTCCGAGCGGTTCGGTTCTCATTAGAACCCAGAGCATGCTGCTGGCTGCAGAGCGGCCATCAGCGCGCCGACAGCCCGCCTCCACACGTCGACGCGTGTCAGTGGAAACAGAGCGGCGGTTTGATCCGGCCGCTCTGCGTCTTTAAGAATGTTTTATTGATTAGAACAAGCAGCGCCGAGTGGAGCGGCTCTGTTCAAGGGCGAAGCAGCAAGTTTAGCACTTAGCCGCCTGACAGCGAGAGAGCAGGCGGAGGAAGAGACGGACCGGATACACCTGGAGAGACGGCAGCGAGCAGGGCGGGAGGGTCAGACAGGTAACGGGTCCAGGGAGGGACACCTGGGGGACAGGTGGACGTCCTGAAGGAATGTCCAACTGAGCAAAATAATTTTAAATAGGCACAAAGTGTGATTGTGATTAAAATACCATATTTTCAATAGAAACTCTGAGTTTTCTGGAAGCAGCCTAATAAAAATATGATCCAGCTTTAGAGAAACAGCCTGGCAAACCAACTATTTATCAGTTTGACACAACCACCATATTTTACAGTGCAGACTCCATCCACCAATCAGGTTCTGTCCGTAGCGGAGAGCCACAAGGCTCTGGTCTGGTCCTAGTTACCGTTTAATTACTGAACATCATCCAAACATTTTGAGTGAAAATGAAGATTTTTATGCTGATGACATTGAATAATAACCGAATGACCGGATCAGGAAACGGGTCAGTTCATCCAGCTGAAGTTCACCACCAGCTGGATGGTGACCCTAACGATGGCCTTAGTGACCCTAACGATGGCCTTAGTGACCCTAACGATGGCCTTAGTGA
>NW_015113552.1:74021-81798 GCF_001443285.1 Poecilia latipinna | reverse complement strand
CAAAAGGTCTTGAAACAATATTATCATTTATCACAATAATTTTTTAGATAATTAATCGCTTGGCAAATTTTTTTATCGTGACAGGCCTACTTGTAATACGACTCTATTCCCCCACGGTGGCCCTAAACTTTATTTTCATAATATTCTGACTTTATGTTTCGTAATTTATGTTTTTTTTCTTAGGCTGACCCGGATACTTTGTCGTATTAAAGTGATATTTTAACATCCATATCCAGGTGGATCTAATCCAGGTGGATCTAATCCATATGGATCTAGTCCATATGGATCTAATCCAGGTTGATCTAATCCAGGTTGATCTAATCCAGGTGGATCTAATCCATATGGATCTAGTCCATATGGATCTAATCCAGGTTGATCTAATCCAGGTGGATCTAGTCCAGGTTGATCTAATCCAGGTTGATCTAATCCAGGTGGATCTAATCCAGCCTTTCTCTGTGGATCTGATTTATCGGGTCGGTGTAATCTTGCCTCTGGCCACCAGGTGGAGCCACTGCTCTGTGTTTTTCTGTGCAGCATGAAGAAGGGTCAGATCATCAGCATCAGCCGCCAGCTGCCCAGAGACGGACCCTTCAGGACCTACGGGGACCTTCAGAGCCACTGGAACCGCCTGGTACCGCCCGTCCCGGCCCGCACTGTCAGAACCTCACTCTGCTTTTCTGTGGAAGCCAGACTGGTCTGAAGTAGTTGTTGGTTTGATTCCCAGTACGGCTACCGGCTGCCGGACCTGCAGGGGGGCGAAGTCTACTGCAGCGTCTACTTCAGACCGGTGGGAGAGAAACTCTTCACGTATCCAAACTTCACTGCATAGAAGCTGCACAGAGCCGCGGCGCGTAGAAACTGTGAACTAGATGTCACTGGTTAAACCATTTATTACTATTATTACTGTCATTATTGTTGTTGTTATTTTTTCTGTCATGGTACCAAACGTCGTCCCTTCACTCCCGCCGGTCAGTTACCCTCTCAGCTGCATCCGCCTGCAGCCTGTGCAGCGCTGCCCCCGGGGCGACCTGCAGGGGGCGCTGGCCCGCTTCCTGGCCGACAGCAGAGAGCGGCTGCAGAGTGTGTGCGGCTTCCCGACCCGTCTGACCAGTAAACCCAGTTACCCCATGGCCGGCCTGACCACCGCCGCCTCCATGCAGGTAGGAGCTGCAGCTCTGCACGACTGAGTTACAGATAAAGTTATTTTCCCCCAGTAAACATTAAAAAATAAAAGTTTTAGAAAGAAAGTTTCAATTTAAAAGCTGATTTTTAAATTCTTAGATAAATTCTTGTCTATTTCTTCATGTTTCTGTTTTGCTCTGACTGTTCAGAAATCTGAGAAACATAAAACTAAATAAAATGTTCTTTTTATTTGTTTGTTTTACCAGGAAGTTTAAAAATAATTATAATTAATTGGCAGGTACATCGATCAAATAAAACATGGAGGAAGATACAAAAAAATCTCCAATTATCTTTAAGTTGTTTTATGTATTTGTTTATTTATTTATCTGTAATTCATTATTTAATTTAAAATTGTTTAAGTATTAAATTTAAATTAATTGTTTTAATTTAATCATTTATTCATTAAATATTTTCACGACGGTTGTCAACTAAAATATTTAATAGTTATCAATCATATGAGTGTCCATAGTGAAGTTAATTAAATTTAATCTCAGGTTTTTTCAACCATTCTTGACGCACCTTCACAGAATATGTTTATCTTTAGAATATTCTTATTGCCTTCAGTGGGAAAATGTTATGGAAATATATGTTTATTATAATTACAACAATACCAAACGTAGAATATTATCAAGACTATTATAAAAAAGAATGATAAAAGTTTTACATTTTCTAAAATAATTAGCCAGAAGTGATTTTATACACAAGATCACTGAGGCTTTCCATCAAGGAGGAAAATGAACAAAGACAACAGAAACGTCTCATTTATTTTATTAAAACCAGAAAATCTGCAAAACTTTTTCACATCAACTTCCAAATTATTTTAGATAAACTTTAAATCTGGAAGTAAATCATTTCTGAACATGAGATTATTTCTCTTGTCTTTGTTTCTTTTGTTTTTTGGTGCTTCAGTTTTGAACAACTGCAGTGAAAATGATGCTTTGTTACATTTTTTTGTCAACAACAGTAAACTAATTCAGGAGGTTCTTCCTGTCTGAGCCTACTGAGCGCGCTCACAGCTGCTCAAGCAGCAGCCAATAGGAGGAGAGGAAGGAGACAATGTTCTGAGAAAACCAGACAAACCCAAAATAAATAACTTTCAACCGCAGATTTATGCTGCAAAAACAGCAACAGCTGACAGTTTATCCTAAAATAAACAATTAATATCAATGATGATTAACAACAAAATTCTCTCTAAGCAAAACAGAAATAATAATCCTATGAAAATGACATAAAAATAAGAAAGATAAACGATGCAGCCTGTTTACTGCATCCTTTAATTGTTCTGGTGAAAATGAGTCGCAGAGTGAAATTGGAGCAGCTGTTGCTTTACTGCCCCCTTGTGGAAGAACCAGCATGTTGAAACAAAAAAGTATAAATCATTTACCTGTTTCAGTCATTTATTAATCTGAATGTTTATGATGTAAACACATAGAGGTAGTTTCTCCTAACCGTGAGAATAGAAGTGGTTTTATTTCCCAGCCGTTCCCGTAGCTTCCTGAATCCTCTCTGCTGAGCGTGAAGCTGCAGGAAACACGATTTTTCACGCGTTTCCAGCCAATAAAACCTTCAGACAGTTTAACAGCCTCAGAGCTGCGGCGCTGCAGAGCAGCGAAGCTTCTTCCTCTGCATCTCATCAATTAATGTTCCTGACGTCAGTGGAGTGAAAGGAGCTTCTCCTCGTGAGGTTTGGTGAAGAACTGACTCAGTCCTCATCCTGATGCAGAATATTCTTCTTCATGGCTGTAATAAAAGCGTTTCTCAGCAGCCGTAACGCAGCTGCAGATCTTCCTGCAGGTTGAGCATCAAAGCTGCTGAAATTAAAGCCATTCTTCATCCAGACTGTTAGAGGAGGGAAAGGCCGTCAGAAACTCTGCAGAGACGAGTTCAGCTCCCACAGAGTCGGGCTAAAATATTCATGGCGTTCAGCCCAGCTCCGTCTGAGCTCAGACGTTTATTCTCACTTCAAAGGTGGAAATTCCTGCTGGTTTTCAGCCTGGAAGGTGAAGCTGAACGGAAGAAATGATTTCACTTTTCCTTTTGTCCTCATTAACAGAAAGTTGTTAAAAATCAACTTCTGTTTTTTATCAGATTGTTATCTTTCTCTTCCCATTTCTCTGTTAAATTACTCTGAGTCTCTGTCAGCTGCAGTCACATTTAAACGACCCGGTACCGTCCAGAATCGCCTCCACAGGCCTCCAGACGTTTCAGTTTAACCTCAGCTCTGATGTTTATAGCATGAAAAAACAGCAACATTTAGGAAATATTTACCCTATCTAGAACAAGGTCAAAGGTCACAACATTCTGACCTCTGACCTTCATTAAAACGTCTAAAAGCCTCAGAATAAATTCATAATTGGAAACATTATAGTAGCTCTATAGCAGAAGTTGGTTTTGTTGTCAATAAAATGTTAAGTTAATAGAGATTATAAATTTAAACATTGCATTAGTGTAAATTTAGCTGTGATGCTAATCAGATACACCAGGCACTTAAGGAATGAAACAGACTTTTCAGGCTCAGTATGTTGATTATTTTGTTGATGCTTCTATTGTCCAGACAAGACTGTAATTGAATCAGAACGTTATCGAACAGCCATTGCATTTTCATCATTATAGTTTTTAAAATACAGGTTAGTGCCACAACAGTGACGGTATATGTGGCATATTGTAAAGCTCTTTATTTAGTTATCATTAGTTATTATTAGTTATTATTTTAGTAATCTGAAGTAATCCTTTGATTCAGAGTTCCATAATCAAAATACATGGAAAGAAATTACTTTTTCTAAAATTATAACTAAATTTTACATATTTCTTCTTATTACTAGTTTTAGTAATTTCCATTCCTAACTTGCTCAGTGTCGCTGGAAACTTTCAAACTCAAAATCAGAAGCAACTTTTTGGATTTTGGTCCCATGTTCTCTATTATAATATATCATCATATGCAGAAAATATTAACAATCTGGTTAAGATTATTGACAGAGTTCATCAGCATAATCCAGGCATGTGAACCAGGTGTAGTTCACACTCCGACCACCAGGTGGCACCAAAGCCCTTCTAATAGTTAACTCAGTAAGAGAAGAACATTAATCAACCAAGCTTTGTAGTTTTTATGGACCCTGTTGGCTGTTTTCAAGCTGAATCAGGTATGATGCTGATTCGCATCACTTGTCCATAAAGGTCTGACATCAGATCTGAACTTCCAGATGATGAAGGTGAATCGTTTCCTTCCTCAGGTTCTGAGTTCGGACCAGATCAACCTGACCACCAGGCCGGTTCTGTCCCAGCCTGCACCCTCCTCCCGGCCGGACCCGCCCGCCTGGGTCCCCCTCTCCCAGCAGGGTGGCGCTCTTCCAGGAAGCAGATCTGGGAACTCGCTGTGGCACCGTCCAGAGGACCGGTCCCCGTCGGCCCGGTCCCCGTCGGCCCGGTCCCCGTCGGCCCGGTCCCTGTCGGCCCGCCTGTCCTCCAGTCAGAACCAGCAGCAGTCAGATCACTCCCTATTTGTTTCCTCTTTCTTCCAACACTTCCAGCCGGCTTCATCCCTCCCTCCTCTTCCTCAGCCCAGTCCGGTCCCAGTGAACCCGCCTCCTAAACTGGTTCCCATCTTCAGGAATAACGACCCGACCCGCCGGCTCAGCGTGGCTCTGCTGCGAGTCCAGAAGCAGCAGAGCGGAGGGACGGGGGACAAGCGCAGACTCACCCTTCCGCTTCCTGTTGGGTCACAAACCACCCCTTCCTCTTCCTCTTCCTCTGTTCCTCCTCCTCCTCTCATCGTCCCTCGCTTCGCCCGCCGCCCTAAAAGCCGGAGCGCCGCCGTTCCCCAGCCGTCGGGTCAGTCCAGGGTCACCCGGATCTCCAGCCTCAGCCCGGTGTTCAAGGCGAGAGCAGCCATCATCATCCCACCCAGTAGAACCTCTGGGACGGTCCGACCCGAACGAGCCGCCGACTGCTTGAAGGCAGCACGACCCAAAAGCATCATGAAAACTAGCAGAGAGGCTGGCCCTGAAGGCAGCACAGAACCAGAACCAGCCCCGCCACATACGGAGACCGCCGCCAGCAGCAGGAAGGTTGGTCCACTAAGTTCTGGTTCTGGTTCTGGGTGGAATTTAATGGCATCACGTTGTTAGAACCTTAAGATGATTGTCTGGTTCTCCCTCCAGACGGTCGCCTTCCAGCTGAAAGAGAAACCCAACAAGTCCAGAGTTTCAGTGGAAGACGTGGAGAAAATGGCCAGAAGCCACCAGGTGAGCTGGACCGACCCGGTTCTGGAGACCGACCCGGTTCTGCAGACCGACCCGGTTCTGGAGACCAACCTGGTTCTGCAGACCGACCTGGTTCTGCAGACCGACCCGGTTCTGCAGGAGAAACTGATTTAAAAACCCAAACTAAAGAGCAGCTAAACCCCAATCGGCTCTTATTTTGGAGTCGGGTTGTGTAAACTGGACCTGAAAGGTTCTTTCCAGGTGTGAACTCTCACCATAACATTCGAGCTAACGTAGCTTAGCGCTTAGCTTTCCTGCTAACTTTGAAAACATTTAGCGCATTTAGCTCCAGTGAACTCTGCATGTTTTAAACATGGAGGCGTCCTCAGGGTGGAGTATCGCGGCGTGGTGTAGTGATGAACAGCGACAGGAAGGCCTCTGCTCTGAAGCAGCAGCGGCTACAGAAACACCTTATTAATCCCAAAGTTACACGCAGTGATGGACGATGCGGCGGCTCGCTGAACGTTAACGGCATTAGGTTGTATCGTGATGTCAGAGCTGATGTCACCCTGCCTGATGACCTCATCGTCTCCCTCCCAGTGGTCCGTTCTGAGCAGCCGCTCCCTGCTGCTGTGGCTCAGGAACAGAGGAATCCCTGTGAGCTCCAAGCTGAGGAAGGAGGAGCTGATGATGAAGGTGATGAGCTGCCTGGCCGAGGCCTGAGCCGCCTGATTGGACGGCGCCGCACCATGACAGCCAATCACAAAACGGTAAAACGTCCCAGAGAGACGCTGCTGTCTGTTAGAAAGGCCTAGTTGTTGTTTTTATTATTTTAATTTTTTTTCTCTTTCATTTAGTTATTTATTTATTTTAGTTTTATTTTGTTTGCTTTATTTAAAAAGAAAATATTTGTTATCTGTTTTATTTTTAATAAATATCTAGATATTTTTTAGATTATATTTTATTTTATATTGTTTATTGTTTTTTTAATTAAAAGAAATTGAGGTTTGAAATTTTTGTTTAACAGAAGGAGATTTATATGTTCTTCAATTCAAACAAAAGTTTTTAGTTTTTATAAAATCTGTTTTTAATTTAATTGTTCTGCTAAATGTTCAGAACTTTTTTGCATTTGTTTAAATATTTCAGGAGCTTAAAAGTTATTTTCAGAAAACTTTCCGGTAGATTTTCAAAGGAAGGTTTTTAGTTTCAGGTAAATTTAACACGTTCAGCTTTTTGAAATATTTGTACTTAAAGTTGGTTACAAAACAAAACCTGTAAGTTATAAAAATCCCTGTTCTGGGAAAGTTTTTAATATTTTAAATATGTTTCCTATTTGTGTTTATTACATATTTAAACTGCAGCTTCTTGTTTTGTGTTCATGATGCTACAATAATATTTATTTAATTTATCAGAATAAATCAGAGTTCTGAGATCTGGATTCATTTTATTTCTCCAGCTGCTGAAACACTTAAAAACTTTCATTTCTTTCATTTAGTTATAATTAAATCATTCAAGTAGTTTATGATTTTGCAAACATTGCCTTCCTATGGAGGACTGAGCCTGCCAAAACATTTGATACATATAGAAATAAATATTGTCTCATCAGACCAGAGAGACTGGTCTAGTCAAAGGCCCTTTGACTAGACCAGAGACTGTTTGTTTCTCTATCAGTGACATTTTATCCTGTCTTTCCTGTTCTGAGAAGCGGCTAAGAGATATCAGCATCAAATTTATCAATCTAAGAAAATGGGAGAATAAATGAGATGTTTTAATTTGTTTGGTGGCTTTGGGCAGGAAGGATTTCCTGTAGAGGTCAGTGTTCCAGCGGTTCAGTAGTAGCCTCTGACTGAAGAGGCTCTGTTACAGCGTGGTGGTCTGATGAACATCCTCCAGCTTTAAAAATCCGTTTAATTTTAAACAGATTTTCATCTCCTCAGATGAGAACGTTGTACAGATTAATAATCTGGTAGCAGATTAAATGTTTTAATCTATTGGCTCCATCCTCCATTTGTCCCCACCCCCATAGGCCCCGCCTCCTATTGGCTCCACCCTCAATTTGGCTCCACCCTCCATAGGCTCCGCCTCCTATTGGCTCCACCCTCAATTTGGCCCCATTCCCATAGTCTCTGCCTCATATTGGCTCCGCCCTCCATTGGCTCCACCCTCCATAGGCTCCGCCTCCTATTGGCTCCGTCCTCCATTGGCCCCACCCCCATAGTCTCCGCCTCACATTGGCTCCGCCCTCCATTGGCTCCACCCTCCATTTGGCCCCGCCCCATAGTCTCCGCCTCATATTGACTCTGCCCTCCATTGGCTCCGTCCTCCATTGGCCCCACCCCCATAGTCTCCGCCTCACATTGGCTCCGCCCTCCATTGGCTCCACCCCCCCTAGTATC
>NW_015113552.1:68526-70238 GCF_001443285.1 Poecilia latipinna | reverse complement strand
GCCCCACCCCCATAGGCCCCGCCTCCTATTGGCTCCGCCCTCCATTTGGCCCCGCCCCCATAGGCCCCGCCTCCTATTGGCTCCACCCTCCATTTGGCCCCACCCCCAGTGGCTCAGGCTGATGGATTTCCCGTCAGGAATTACGAGGCGTTGGAGGAAAATTCGTCACTGCAGATTCCCAGCAGCTGACATCATCTCATCATCATGAGCTGACCCGACTCAGGACCTTTGACCTCTGAGCGATACAACATGTGCTGATCGGTTGAACTCTAAACTAAACTCAACCTCTGATGACTTTAATATTCTTGTTTTGTTCTGTTGGACCAAAAGCAGGCAGGGAAAATAAAATCTGGTGAATAATTACTGAAAGAATTACAAAACTTCAGGAGCTGCAGATCATCTGCTAGGAATGAATAAAACATGGAGGATAATGTGGGATCTGACAAGGAGGTGAAGAAACTGGCTGGCTTCCAGCTGCTGGGAGGTGATTAATGGACATGAGAACCAGGTGAGACGAAAACAGACCAGAACCAAGAGCCAAGAATCACACACCAAGGAATAAAGTGAGTACGGCATCCTGGGAGGGACAAAAACCATAAAAAACTCAAAAGAGTAAAACTTCCAGATGGAGGATAACTTCCTGCAGAGAGCGGCGGCTTGGTGGAGCTGTATGTAAAGTTCTGACCCTCCATGGATTGATGGAGAGTCCAGCAGGAGATAAAGCATCAGAGCTGATGGGTGGATGGAAACGATAAAATATTAAATTATTATGTCATAATAATAATAACCATCTAGATTCTCAGCCCACAACTGATTCTACTGAATCATGCAGAGAACCCGTCGGTTCCGACCCAGAAAGCGAAGCTCCGGTCTGCGGCTGACGGAGGGAATCGGGTCGGATCCTGGCAGCGGGAAGCCGGTCCGGGTCCAGAACCGCATCCAGAACAAAGACGCTTTTGTCTGAGGACAGAAACGAGGCGGAGAGAGAAACGGTCAGGTTTTCACAGAGAGACGATCCGAACGCGTAAATCACAGAGACATGAAGCGACGTTCTGGAGCCGGATCACAGGAACAACCGGAGAACCGAATTAATGCAGAACCAGGATCAAACGGGAGAAACCTTCATTAAACTCAGAGAAAACGCTTTTATTAAAACAGCCAAGATTTTATTCATGCTGAAATATTCACAATAAAAACGTTTCCATCAAATGAGTCCCTGCAGATTGTTTCTATATTATATTAAATACAGTTAATTTAATCACTGCTGGATCCTGTTTAGTAACAGAACAGATAAAACATGAGAATATTATAGGAAAGTTTATTAACTTCATCAATCAGTGAAACATGCAGTAATAATTCACATAAGCTGATGTTTTAAAGCCTTTATTTTTAGTAATTATGATGATTTTAATGAAAACATTTAGGATTAGAACATTTTATTATAGGAACTAAAAGTACATGCTTTAAGGTGCTTTAACTAGCCATAGTTCACTTTGTCTAAAATGTTGGTAAACATTTACAATAAAACATTTTCTGTTATTTTTTCTGATGTTTTTTATCTTAAAGCTGAAAGTTTTTCCATAATTGTTGGATAAACTCAAAAATCTTTAACTGGAAACTCACCTGAAAAAAATGCAATAAATGAAACAAGAAAATATCTGTTTTTATTTTAGTTCATTAAACAAACCTGAGTAAAAACCTTCCTGACCTGG
>NW_015113552.1:59083-63503 GCF_001443285.1 Poecilia latipinna | reverse complement strand
TCCTCCTCCTGCTGCTCCTCCTCCTGCTGCTCCTCCTTCTCCTGCTCCTGCTCCTCCTCCTCCTCCTCCTAGGCCTGTTTATCCGACATGATGAATGTCCCCCCAGCAGCCATATTTCTCCTCTGGAAATATTTCCTTTGTGTTCCTCCTCCTATGGCTGTTATTAATCAGGAGGAATGTCGGCTTCTTCTTCTTCTTCATGATGCGGTGCTCTGTTTGATTGGTTCTCCTTAAACTGTGGGAAACCAGGACAGGAAGTGATGTCATGGTTAAGGATTTGCTTTGTTGTGATGCGTTTCCTGTCAGCTGCCACTCAAACAGTTTCAGTTTCTGCTCCTGTCTCCAGCGGCTGTGATGCGTTCACTGACCCTCTGCTCTCGTCATCATCAGCATTTCCTCCGTTTTCGTCCAGATTTTCCGTCTGCTGCTGAATTATGACGCATGTCGGATAAACGCGACGTTCAGACTGCAGACGCTTCGGAAACTATTGGATTTATTTCCACAGGAAAAACAGATCAGATTTTATTTAGGATGAAAAGATCAGAATCAGAACATCTGTCAGCAAACGTTACATTTGATCTAATTATGGATGAAAAATCACTAAAGCGGATTATAGTCAGGCTGATTTTAGTCATTTTTCTTCTCATCTAACAGGATAAAATGTTTTATCTGAGAAGGTTAGTTTTGTTTTTGGTCATTTAATATTTTCTGTTCCTCTGATAGTTTTTATATCTTCTAAACAGTCAGAAAACGAGCAGCTAAATCGTTTCTGTTCAGCTGCGTCACGTTTAATTCTGTCCCACTGCAAACGAAGGCAAACAGAACCAGACACTGCCGGGCCTTTTGGACCTGCAGGTCGATGGGACCTGGATGATCTCCATGCTGGCAGGTTAACTGGTCCTGGTGGATCTGGTGGATCTGCTCCAGATCCCCTGCTGATTTAGCAGTGAGGACCAGCTTCAGATTAAACTCCGTCGTGCCGCAGCAGATTAAACTCCGTCGTGCCGCAGCAGACTGATGAAGAGCAGATCGAGGCGTCGTTGTTCTCTGCTGGTTTTTACTGGATGTTTTGCAGCGTTTGTGGCGCGGAAACGAGAAGCTGGTGTTGGAGCCCGTCCAGAACTGAGGCGGCTGTAACTTTACACCAACAGTTGGTTTGACCTCTGACCTGCTGAAGGTCACAGGTCCTGCAGGAAATTAGCTCCACTGTGGGAAACTGACAGACCCTGGAGAGAAACCGTCTGTAGACCAGAACCTGTTTGGATCTGGATCCGGTCTGGTTCATTTCAGGCTGGCAGGATTTTGTAAACCAGGAGTGAAAAACAACAGAAATGAGAGAAGCGACAGACAAAATGTTTCTCCACCAGGATCAGGGGATTTTTTTGGTTTCTTTCACAAAAATGGAAACGAGTTTTTGCATCACATTATTCTCATTATCAACAGCCAGATGTGACTACTGGTGGAGACGATGAAGAAGACGACAGGAAGTGGCAGCAGGTTGATGGTGCAGCAGGTTTTTAACATGAACAAGCTTATTAACGTGATTTTAATTTAATTTCTTTTCTAATGGAGACGCTGCGATCAGGAAATTGTTTTTGGACATTAGCAGAAAATGAACAAAGTTTAAAGGAAACAGCGAGACGAGTTCCAGGTCCGGTCGCTCCATGTCCGGTCGCTCCATGTCCGGTCGCTCCAGGTCCGGTCGGTCCAGGTCCGGTCGCTCCAGGTCCGGTCGCTCCATGTCCGGTCGCTCCATGTCCGGTCGCTCCAGGTCCGGTCGGTCCAGGTCCGGTCGCTCCATGTCCAGTCGGTCCAGGTCCGGTCGGTCCAGGTCCGGTCGGTCCAGGTCCGGTCGCTCCAGGTCCGGTCGCTCCATGTCCAATCGCTCCATGTCCGGTCGCTCCAGGTCCGGTCGCTCCAGGTCCGGTCGCTCCAGGTCCGGTCGCTCCAGGTCCGGTCGGTCCAGGTCCGGTCGCTCCAGGTTCATTGGGATTTATCCCTTTAAATCCCAATGAAAAATGAAAGTTAAAATAATAAAATGAAAATAGAAATAGAAATCAGTAGCACAAAAAGTGCAACAAAGTGACAAAACTGACTGGATTTTATATAATATTATTTCAGACTCAGAAAAATATACAGAAACATAAAATTTGTCTTAAAATTTACAAATTAATGCATAAAAACACAGGAGAAAATAGGAAAAAGCAGATTGGGTTCAGATCTGATTCATTTCCAGAAGGAGCAAAGTTTTGAGCAGAAGGATGAACGATGTTTCCAGTAAGAACCTCTGCAGCCTGCAGGACGGGTTCCGGTCCGTCTGCAGCCTGCAGGACGGGTTCCGGCCCGGCGGGTCGACGGTGTTTATCAGAACCAGCTGGGTGTGAAACGAGCTGCTCTCCTGTCAGCTTATCGTTAATCAAACCAGCAGAGAGGAGGAGCTGGACTCGACACGCTGCGGTTACTGGGCCACAGAGTCTCCCCCAGTTAAACTGGTTTATGACCAGTGAAAATGGGGCGGAGCTTCACTGGGAACATCAGAGCAAAGTAGAACCAGATGGTTCAGTTTGGGCCCAGAGAGGAAAACGGCTGCAGGAATCAGAACCAGAGCTGCAGGAATGTTTCCACTCTACTGGGACCAGAATGACTTACTGGTTTCTGGATTTCCTCTGAAGCCCAAACCAGTCCATGAATCCAGCAGCTGAACTGGGTCCAAACTGGGTCGGACCAGAACCAGAACCAAAACACAGCAGCAGGTCTACAACAAAACGACTGAAGAATCAGGTGCTGCAGTGGCCTAGTCAAAGTCTGGGCGCTCTCCTCTCTGACTCGTTCTGCTCTCCAAGCAGCTTGGAGGGAAAGAAACAAGAATCTGAAATTATTTTACTGTTGTAGACAAAACAAACCCTGAAGCCACAAACTGAACAAATAAAAATGACTAAATGTTCATTAATTGGTGACTGTTTGATGCTTTTATGGTGAACTTTGACCTGCCGTTCCCTAAATGTTCTGGATAATAAATGTAACTAAATACAAAAGTAACAAACACCAGAACGATCAGTTTGATTCGTCCATTTAGTTTAAAACGGATTTAATCTGAACATTAAAGTCAAAATGTGTTGGTCTGAAATAAAATCTAACTTAATATGAAGAAAGTTTAATCTCCTCAGGAAAACAAAGTTTATCTGAGTTTCCTCTAAAAATTTTACCTTTTGTTGCTTTTTGTGATTTGCATAAAAAGTAAAAAGTTCATAATCAGTTTTATTCTAACTGCAGTTTTTAGGACGATTCCTAACTCTGTGCTGCAACAATCAGATTTATATTTTCACAGAATAGAAAATATGATTTGAACAAGAATATTGATAAAATGATGGGATTTTTATCATTTTGAGTCTTTTTAACTGATGTTTTGAACACATTTCCAATAACTGGAGATTCTGCAGATTATTTCTGATCCAATCTTTAGTTCTGGTTCTGGTCGGGTTTGTAACTCCTGAGCTCATCAGATGAATCCGGACCGAGCAGAACCAGCCTGACGAGCTGCTCAGGTGTTTGATCCGGATCCTGAGGCCCAGATCCAGAACAGGGGTTTCCTGTTGCCATGGCAACAGAATCAAACTCCGAACCCAACAGACGGACCGCCAGAATAAAAGCATCAAACGGCTGAAAGGTGTCAGAATAAGCCAGCCCAGTTCTTCAGAACCGGCCCAGATCTAATAATCCCCTCCGGCTTTATGCAAATGAGGCTCATGAATATTAATGACCATTAACTTTTTATCTCCAAAACAGAAAATTAATAACAAACAGAAGAGAAACAAAACAAAACGAGGACGGAGCAGAAACAGAAAAACTGAAGAACCGAACCAGGACCATCAGAACCGAACCAGAACCATCAGAACCGAACCAGAACCATCAGAACCGAACCAGAACCATCAGAACCGAACCACCCAGACCCACTGAGCCTCTCGGTGCCTCAGCAGAACCACGTCGGTTCGGTTTTGTCTCAGTTTTCAGTTTCCAGTCTGTTTTTAATCGAACTGTTCGGATCCTCAGCGTGTCGTCAACCCGCACTTGGAGCGCATTATCCGCACCGCAGCTGCTTAGCGCTGAAATCTGTTTGGTTTCTGGTTTGTGGTTCATATGAAGTCCAGTCGGTTCTGAATGAAAACTTTCAGGGCTCGTGTTCCGACCCGTTCAGAGAGAAAAGCTGCACAGCAAATTCAAAAGTGTTAAATGTTTTGGTGTCAGTAGACTTTGTGCAAAAGCAGAGTTAATTTTACTCTTATAGTCTGTTCAAAAGACCCTTATATATAGTTTAAGTTTGGTGTTGAGTATTACTCTTTGTATTATGTGTTTTCTGTTCAGCGTTACTTTTGTCCCTTAAGGCATACCGTAGTTAGGGCTACTGTAGTTAGGGCAGTGA
>NW_015113552.1:52698-54011 GCF_001443285.1 Poecilia latipinna | reverse complement strand
CTTCATGTAGACACACATCTATACCCATCCATGTTCATTGGTCAGTATCTGTGATACAGTTTGGAGTACAGAGCAGTTAAAGGATCCTGCCTCGTGTCTTCATTAAACATCTGCTGCCCCTCATCCTAACATCTGGTCCTGAGCTGAATCCTGGCTGAGACCACTCAGCCAGAACACTCCAGGTTCTGGCCTGGAGTGTCGGCCAGAACCTGGAGTGTTCTGGCCGACACTCCAGGTTGAGAGCGGTGACAAACCTGAACAGCGCCTAACAGTCCTTCAACTTTAGAGCAAACTCACTTACAGAGTCACTTTCTGTTTCTGTAACTCTGGGGTGTATATTATTAGTAGTTAAACTCCAGTGTTAAAACTAAGTGTTTTCTATCAAATCTAGAGGTGTTAAAATAGAATCAGTAACTCTTGACTTCTGAACTCTGAACTCCACCAGCGGCTCTAAACTGAAGGAGTTCATGCACTGCCTCCGCCCAGAATCAGATTCCCACCGAATCATTTCAGGACTTTTACTCTCCACGTGTCTGAGGTGTTTACCACGCTTGGTAAGTTGTTTTTTTTTTTTTTTCTGAGATGGTTTATAACTATTATTTTGAGTTGAGCTCAACCTGTATGACAGACGGCTCGGTGTTAGTTAGCATATTTAGCTTAGCATTTTTAGCTTAGCATGCAGAATGTTAGCAGAGTTTAAGTGTTGGAAAAATCGAGCCGGTTAACATTCAGTCAAATTATGGGCTAACTTGAACAGATCCGTAATAATCTGGAGTATGTTTTTTCATGATGTTGGACGTTTACATGAATATTGGTCAGATTTATCAACCTTTCTATCGATTTGTTTCCTTTAAAAAACTGTTGAGAGCATTATTCCCGCCCTTGTGTCTTGTATAGGTTTTGCAGCATGTTTTAACCCTTTTATTGCCTCTTTGTATATATTAGAACCAGTCTGGTTGCGGATGAATCTCCAGCCTAACCTCCCCCTCCTGATCCCTCCATGGATTCTTCGAAGATTCAAGCTCCAAAAATGATTATGTAAGTGTTAGTATCTGTGAAACTCCACATTTCTGTAATGGAGGCTTGTTGTTAGAGTTGTAGTAAAAATGTATTCCTTCGCTCCATTCCTTATTGTTCTGTTTTTTGTTTGTTATGATCCAGAGACCGACACTGGCTGTAGTACTCAGAGACTGAAGACGGTCCGATGCAGTAGAGGAGCTTGTTGGTGTCTCCGGCCAAACGTCACGAACAGCCCAACAACCTGAAGACAATCTGTTAGTGATGGACATCTCTCTGGTGGAGTGCAGAGAGGA
>NW_015113552.1:28781-49457 GCF_001443285.1 Poecilia latipinna | reverse complement strand
AGTGTTAATATCTGTGAAACTCCACATTTCTGTAATGGAGGCTTGTTGGTAGTGTTGTAGTAAAATGTATTCCTTCACTCCATTCCTCATTGTTCTGTTTTTTGTTTTTGTACTACACTGGCTGTAGTACTCAGAGACTGAAGACTGTCCGATGCAGTAGAGGAGCATGTTGGTGTCTCCGGCCAAACTTCACGAACAGCCCAACAACCTGAAGACAATCTGTTAGTGATGGACATCTCTCTGGTGGAGTGCAGAGAGGAACTGTCTCTTATGAGCAGAAACGGAAACTGGATAAAAAATGATGGATCTGAATATCAGGTTGGTCTGTTATGTAATGTACATATCTGGCAATCTACCTGTTAAAAGAAAATGTACTCTATCATATTACATGAACTGCATGCATTGATACAGGCTTTACTTTCTCCACCTTGTACTTTGAACAATTTCATGCATATTGTATTGAAGAAAAATGTATTAAGCATACTGCATTTTGTATTGCACAGCTGATATGTGAGACCGTTTGATAAGCGACATGTGAAACATGCACATTATTCCACGTTGTAATATGTTTTGTAATGATGGTGCACGTTTTGAAATAAATGCATTTGAGAAAATCATTGGCTCTTTATTAAATGTTTATTTTCCAAAGAATTTTTAAAAGTTCAAAACAATAAAATACCTATTTAATATTAATTACATATAACTCTTAAGAAGTTAGAACAAATATTCTGTGAGAGTTAATATTAAGATCTAACACTGAATTAGTGTCAGTAAGTGTTAAATGATTAACTCCAGCAGATTTGATATTTGACACTTTATAAGAGTTAAGGTACTAACTCTCCAAAAAGAGTTAAATTAACACTTTCTGGTGTGGACCCATATAGACACTTTAAAATTGTTGAAATCAAATCTCAGAGTTAATCTGGGCCTCCTGGATTTGCTGTGTGGAAATGATCTCAACCAGAAACCTGATGATCTGTGTTGCCATGGCAACGTCTCCTGTCTGAGCTCATAAGTTTAACATTTGTGTCCTGATTGATAAAGTGAGGAGAAATGTCTGCATGCTGGAGACTTAACCAACCGGCACCCCACACGGACAGATGAGGTCGTTCTGCTCCGGTTCTGACCAGCATCATGACTCCAGCAACAAGTTACTGATTCACCTTTAAAACCCAAATTATTCACACCGCTTTAGATGCAGATGTAAAATTCAGTGAAGTTTCTAAACTTCTAAAAAGATGCAACAATTTAACAGCTGATTAAAAAACAACAGATTCATAATGTTATCAATATTTATTGGAGGAATATTTGTCAGATCCTTCTAACAGCTGAGCTCCAGGTTTCTTTTTAGTTTTTTATTTTTGGGGAACGTTTCCTCACCTTCACTCTAACCTTTATCTCCCTCCTCATCATCAGTTCCAGGTCAGGACTCTGGAATATTAATATTAATATTAATATGGCCTCCAGTCAGAAGAAACATGATCAAATTAAAGTTCAGTTTAAATCTGTTTTACTCCAGTTTCTCCTCCGACCGGCTGAGAAACCAGCAGGAAACCAGAGATCCAGCTTCGTTTTCCCAAACTGCATCACAATCAATCGTCTTGATTTATCTTCTAAAAACCATCAGTTTAATTCAGATAGCCAATATGTTTTAATATCTGTTTTATATCTGTGTTTTTCTATTTTAATTATTTTTCTTATCACACCAGAGGGAAACTTGCTGTTTTTAAATAAATTTAAGTTGAACTTTGGAGTCCAGAGAGTAAAAAATTAGCAACAGAAAACCATAAAAACATTTTCAGATGGAGATGAAAACAGAAGTTAATCAAAATAAAATGATTTTAAGATGAAACTCATCCAACCTCACACAGATTATTTTATTTTAAGACAAACTTTAGTTTATTAACCTGTTATAAATTTACAGCCAAATATCTCATTTTAATAACATTTCTGCTGTTGCAGTTTTATCGTCACTTCTTGTAAATAATCTTTTGTACAATTAAATTGTTTTCATGAGTTTTTGAGAATAAAAAGATGAAAACTGGTTTTAAAATCAACTCTTCATTCTAAACCAAATATTGGTAACACTTTATTTGCCGGGTGTGAATAAGACTGACATGACACTGTCATAAACATGACATAACATGAAGATGAAGGAGTCTTTATGAATGTTTATGACTGTTGTCATGAAGTGTCATGAGGTAAATTATGACACTTTTAATGCAAAGTTGGCATTTTAATGGACTTTTAATCCAACTTTTAGAGCAACTTTGCATTAAAAGTCATTATTTACTGAATGACACTTCATGACAACATTCATAAAGACTCCTTCATGTTTATGACAGGTGTTATGTCAGTCTTATTCACACCCCTTCAAATAAGTTTTACCCAAATATCCTTTAATCAACACAAAATCAAATTCATGTGGAAATAAATTAGATTCTGGTGAAATTTGGATTTTTCTCTTTGCTAATATTTTGTGGACAACAGAAAAATGTTTGACATCAAATCTATTCATTAAGCAAAAAATATTTTATTAAGCAAAGAAACATTTTATGTAATAAGTCAGTTTTGCAGAACCTAAACATGTTTTATTTTCTCCTTAAATGAGAAAAGTAGAATAAATCTCACTGAGACTAACGGGTCGGAGCAGAACCTGGTAACGAGTTCAGGACCCAACAGGAGCTAACCAGGCTCTGCTGGGGGGATCTGCCTTTTCTTCTGTTGTCATGGTTACCGGCTTGCTGATGAAGATGAAGAGGAGGGGGCGGAGCCTAATCGACCCACGTTACCAAATTCTGCTTTAAGAAGAAACAATCCTGGAGGATCCAAAACGGATTTCAGACACTTGAGGTGTTTGGTTCAAATACTCATCAAAATCACAATAATATTTATAAAACCAGAACATGAAGTTCATTACAACCAGGAGAAACTCAGAACCCGTCAGGTTCTGGTCCACAGGGATCCGTTCTGCTTTGTTTTACTGCATCTGTTTCTGAAACAGTTTGTAAAATATCTGGATTTTCTCTGCAGATAAAACTGAAGTTCCTCCATGTTGGTGAAAAAGCTCCAGAAGTTCACAATCCTCTTATTTAGATTGGAAATGTTTTTCCAGGCTTTATTCATCAGTTCTGAGCAGTTGTGGTGCCTGATGAGGTTCTGGTGCCACGATGAGGTTCTGGTGCCACAATGAGGTTCTGGTGCCACGATGAGGTTCTGGTGCCAAGATCAGGTTCTGGTGCATGATGAGGTTCTGGTGCCACGATCAGGTTCTGGTGCCACAGTCAGGTTCTGGTGCCATGGTCAGGTTTTGGTGCCTGATGAGGTTCTGGTGCCACGATGAGGTTCTGGTGCCACAATGAGGTTCTGGTGCCACGATGAGGTTCTGGTGCCAAGATCAGGTTCTGGTGCCATGGTCAGGTTTTGGTGCCTGATGAGGTTCTGGTGCCAAGATGAGGTTCTGGTGCCACGATGAGGTTCTAAAACACCAGGAAGCTGTTTGAATATCTTGAAGGAAGTTTTTCTTTCATTCCTCTCAGAAGTTCAGTGCGGTGTGGACGTGCTCCGTTTCGTCCTTTGTCCACTTCCTGTCCTCAGGAGCCACTTCCTCCTGCAGCAGGGCTCTGAGGACAGCGAGGAGGCGCTGATGGACCCTGCGGGCTCCGCCCTCATCATCCGCGCCGCCGTCGGTCTCGGAGCAGTCCTGCACGGCTCGCTGCAGCTCCACCTGTTCAATGAAACGGCTCTGAAGAATCAACCAGGGTTTAAAATGATCTGAAGTTCGTCACAAGAAACAGATGAAAGGCTGAAAGTTTTAGATAAACCACTAAGATACCAACAGTGTCCTTTAGGTGGCGCTAATATGTTTTATCGTCCTGTAATCCCCAGAAATACATAAGAAAAGGAAGAACATTTCAAATGTATTTTTACAGTAAACCATTGAAAACCAAATCTTTCATTCTGGGAGCCAAACGTGTTGCACAAACGGCTCCGATGGCACATCTGACCTCCATGTGGAGTTTAACATGGCAAACTACAGACTGAGGGAAGACGGCGCAGTTTGATCAGCCTGTAAATAATCTGAATATTTAAATATTACAGACTAATTAAAGGTATCAGGCATTTTAATCGCTGGTCATGTACCTGATCCTCATCTGGTCCAAATTTGAAAACGTTGCACATTCAGTGATATGAGTTAATGAATTAGTTGGAATATTAGTAAATGTTTAATTTTAGATCATAAAACCTGCATTAAAAATGTCTTTTTCTCAGTTCTCCTGTTTTTATCCTGTCCTGCTTCAGTTAGTAAATCTTTGGTTTCACAGGTTTTAAGTGGTACCTGAAGCGGGAGTCCTGCTTTCGCGCCGAGAAGAGTTGGAGAAAACCAGGGCCGGAATATTTTCTCACAAATCACCTGAAAAAGAAGAAAACAGGACAGATGGAGATCTGGAGGGGAACATGGTGTGTTTAACGCAAAACAAACGTTAAGAAACGGAAAATCTGTGAAAAATAAAGAAAAAGAAATGAAAAGTAATAAAACAGAAAATAACAGATCTAGAATGATCTGAAGCAGCAAAGCTTTCAGGAAAACAAAACCGTCTTTCTGAAAGAGATGATTGTCAGAGGCGGGTCATCAGGTCAACCTGAGCAGACACCTGTGGAGCGTCGGCCAATAGGAGAGCAGCTTGTCTCTGACATGTCATCAGCTCCGGTCGTCACTCAGCTTCTCTTTATTTTCCTCCTCTCCTCTTTCTCTCTTTGTTCTTCGTTTTCTTTGTTTAAAGTTAAACTGTTTTGGTTCTTTGGTTTACATATAAAAGATGCAGTTTTATATATTTTTTATATATAATGTTCATTTATCAACTTTTGACTTTTATTTCTTATGAAATAAAACAAAGAAGCCGTTTAAAATTTTATCCACGTTTTGTTTAAATTTATTTAAATCATTAATCTTTAAATCTCAGCTCAGCCTGTAGATTATTTCACCTTTATGAACTTTGATTATTTTTCTTTTCTTCTCTTTCTTCTGGTTTCCATCTTTTCTCTCCCATCGTTTCGTTCCATCATCACCTGGATGAAAACAGCTTCTCTCTATGAAAGCAGATATCTGCTATCATCAGACATTTGATCGGCGGCTTGACGACAGTCTGCTGTCATGACGACGACGATGATGATGGTGATGAAGGTCTGAGGCCTTTCAGGCCGAAAGGCCTCAGACGATTTTACATACTTTCCTTCTTAATTTGTTGTTAACATCCATTATTATTAGTTTTATTTCATAATATTTAATTCATTTTCAGCTACATAACGAATTAACATTTATTTCAATCTAACGATGCTCCATTTACAATATAAAGTCGAATTATCCTGGTATAATTAACAATCTCAAAGACACAATAAGCAGAAGAAAATTAATATTTCATCCTAATATAAATCAGTAAAAAATATTTAGTTTAAAGAATAAAATACCCAGCCTGGGTTTTAGTGTTAAATTCTGGAAATTTAAACCTAAATTAAATTTTCTGCACATTTTCAGCTTATTCTTCTGAGCCAAGAATAAAACTTCATGGCTCAGAAGTTTTATTCTTTCTTTATATGTGATGATTCAATTTGCTTTCATAATTTAAAATCATGAAATAGAATTTTTTCTTTAAAGTTTCAAGGTGAAATAAATAATAAAGATAATTTCAGAAATTGGTATTTGAGAAATTCACAGGATAAAAACTTAATTTTATTCACAGTAAGAAAAAGTTTCTCTGAATCTCAGAATCAGTTTCTAGAGACGGAGGTGAAACCTGATGCACTGGTTGTTGCATCACCTGCAGGTTGGTGTTCCTGCGGTGCGGGCTGCACCTGCGTCGGTCCGGCTCGCACCTGGACCAGCAGTCAAAGAAGTTACAGTCGTCGTCGCTGCTGCAGTTCTGCTCCAGGATGTCCCTCATCTTGGGCTCGAAGAACGCCATGTCCACGTCGATGGCCACGACCTGCAGGACGGAACCAGAGCCACGTTACACCGAGACAGAGAGAACAGAGGAAAGCAGCGTTTTATCAAAACAGGAAAAACTAAGTCTAAACATGTTGGTCCAGACCTTTAATGGTCTGTTTTAAAAATAGTTTTAACCTGGTTGATTTTTTTCTAAAGAGGATAACAAGTTTTTTTTAATAGAAAAATAGATTTTGAATCAGAAAGATCAAAATCTAAAAAAAGAAAAACCAAAAATTAATTTGTGAAAACTTTTAGACACTTTTATTTTGAAGGCGGATGTGGGCTCCATAAAACATGACATTTATTTCAGTAGTTTATTTTTCTAAAACATTAATAATTTAATTTATATTTAAAAAATCTGCTGAACTTAAATTTCCTTAGAACAAATCAGGCATCAGAAATTATGAAAAAATCATTTTTAGAGACTAATCTCCAACTTAATAAAATTAATTTTAAAACAGAAAATATGAAAATACAAAACATTTATTTTTGAAAGAGACTCAAAATGTTATCTGTTGATTTATACAGTATGAAGGATTTATTAATAAAGTCACTTAAATGATAATATTTCTAATAATAATGTTAATATAATAATAATTATGAATTATTATAATTATGGATGGTCAGAGTTTCACACTCCAATAACTTTAATGTAAAAGTTGTCAATGTGAGTTTTTAGTTTGTTTATAATTAAATGTGGAAGCAAAACAACAAATTTAATAATTTCATTAAATTTTGTAAAACATGAACATTTTCTTTTATTAAGTCAGAATATATGAAGTTAATTTAAAGCCTGAAATTTTTTACAAAATGCTGTGAAGAAAATCTGATTGTAAAGTTTTAATGTTAGAAATGAAATAAAAGCTTCAATTAGGGATTTAATCTGAAGATTAATAATCTGAAGATTAATAATCTGCTGGGATTTTACACGTTTACTGGATTTATGGTTAAGAATAAACAGGAAAAAAATTTATTTTACGACAGTGGAGCTCAGTAACGATTTGTCTGATTTAAGTTTTTACAATATGTTTAAATCTTTTAACAAATAATAAGTTTATTTCCTCGTCTAAATTAAATCTAGTTCAGATTTAAACTGAGAAAGTCTTTCCTGGTCCTCTGTTTTCTGTTCCCAGTTCTCCCAGTTCTCCCAGCAGCAGGGACAAAACAATGATCGCATTCAGCTGCAGCCCAGAACCAACTTTATGAGGCGTCGACGTTTTTATGGCCAGAAAACTTAAAAAAAGAAGAAAAGGTGAAAAATGAGCCAGAAACCGTCGTTAGTTTAAAACCAGCAGAATCTGTTGATTATTACTGATTATTGTTTTAGTTTCATAAGCAAACCTAAATGATTAACTGTAGCTTTACATCCAGTCCTTCAGGTCTTCATAAAGTTGGAGCTAAAATAAAAATCTTTGTAATGGATGGAAACTTTCCATGTGGCTTCAGTTCAAAGTTTGTCTTTATTTTTCTGCCTGAAGCGTCAAAATCTACAGTTTCGTAAAATGTTCCAGGAATATGACTGGAAACTTACAGTCATATTTCACTGTTGGCACAGATATTATTTAGTTAAAACTGTTTTTACCGATCGACAGATCAGATCAGCTGATATTTTCCTAATAACTGAATTTATTCAGAAACAGATTCAGACAGTTCAAACATAAACATGTTTACTTTCATAACCTGCATTTTATGGTTGAGTCATTAACTCAAACTTATAACTCAGATTTATGTTAGTTTTATTTTGATGAGTTTTCTATGTGTTGTTAGATGAAGACCTGAACTTTAACCTTTGACCTGATTCCAGAACATTTCAGAGTTTTTCCTTAAAGTTGAGCAGAAGCCAGACTCGCCGTCAGGTCCTTCCTGATGCCGAAGTTCTCCGGTTTGACGTCACACAGGTGCAGTCTGTGTGTGAAGTCGTTGTCAAAGTGCTGCACCATGTCCATGAAGCTCAGCGCCACCCGATGCACCATCAGCCTGGAGCTCCAGCCACCAGAACCTGCAGCCTGACCCGGCGCCCTGGGAGCCGACGCCTCGTCCATGGAGAACAGGTTCTGGTCCCAGGTGTGTCCGGCCGACAGGAACTCCACGGCGTAGAAATGACCGCAGGAGCCCAACACCCGGGCCACATGGGGGCTGAGGTCCTGCAGGACTCTGCAGGGAACAAACCTTTAAATCTGGACCCGTTTGGTTCTGATCAATCAAACTCATTGCATTCAGAAACAGACGAACTAATCCAACCACAGGAGTCCAGAACCTGGACCGACTGGGTCAGCTGGTTCTCCTCTTCATCATTTCCTGTTTTTTATCCAAATAAATTAAAACCTGAACATTTTCTACATGAATCAAACTGAATGTGAAGTTTTGTGCAGCAGGACAAATGAAATGTTGACACAAAGCATTTAGAACTAAATGAGTCTGAAGTCATTTGTGGCTCCGAGTCGCTGCTGCTCACCTGAGGAAGGTGTACTCCTCCTGCTGCAGCAGCGCCCACAGGGAGCCCAGATCGGCTCTGGAGTAACTTTTCTCTCGGAGCTTCAGGTTCTGCCCCCACAGGCCGGACAGAGAGCCGTTCCTTCCTCCTCCCTCCTCCTCTTCCTCAGCCAGACCCAGAGAGTTTCTCACCTGAGCCCAGAACAGCGTCACCTGTTCAGGCTGTCAGGAGCCAAAGATGGGATTATTCAGCTGAGATGACTCACCTCCAGAGTGGCGTAGAAAACCACGTCCAGCGCCGACAGCTCCTCTCCTGCTTCCTGCAGGAGAGAAAAAGATTTATTTCTAATTCACATCGAGGCGAAAAACACAAAAACATGAAACTCTGATGAATTTCATTTTGAGTTTTGGCTGATGGATCAACACAACTATTAAAATTATAAAAGAGAAATGATACAGAGTTTTCAAACCTTATGTTCAGATAAATAAAGGTTTAGATTTAAAGACAGAAAACGATTCCTGAACTTCATCCTGAAAACACTGCAGTCTTAGTGAAAAACGGGGGTGGCAGCATCATGCTGTGGGACAGGAAATGGGAAGATGGATGAAGGTAAACCTGGAAGAAAACCGGCTAGTTGCTCCACAAGACCTGAGACTGGGGTGGATATAGGTCAAAATGGCCTAGTCAAAGTTCAGGAAAGTGTTGCTCCAGATTGAATCAGATGGAGTTTGATCTGTTTGCAAAAAGGAATGAAAGAAAGAAACATCCAGTAAAGATGGAGGAAGAAAGAACAGATTCATTTCTCTCCTTGTTTTCTACAACAGACCAACAACACATTCATGTTGGTAACGACTCCAGACTCCCCCTGCTGGCCTGGAGGATCTTCTGTTGGTGCAGCAGGTTGCAGCATTTTACCACAACTTGCTGCTGTTTTTGCTGTTTCCTGTTTGCAGCATTTTTCAGCTGAATTAGTTTTTTGTGTTTTGTCGTTTGGATCTTTTAGTGCAGTACACTCCACACTTTTCAGATTGGGTGGTCACCTGGTAGTCCAGCAGGCCCAGCGGCTCGTAGGAGGAGAAGTTCTCCAGTTTGGACTTGAGGATGACCCGGTTCCCTCTCCATCGGGCCTCCATCACCTTCTTCCCGTTCTCGTAGTAAAGGCAGCGCTGATACTCCACCAGGCCGCCGACGCACAGATCCTCACACAGGTCGCCGCTCAGCGAGCCGCGGCTGAAGTCCAGGCACTGCGGAGGGAAACATGGAGGACGTTACAGAACCAGGACCCAACAGAACCGAGCTGGGTGTGGCTTTTGCTGCCTCATTAAACATAAACTCCAGTTTTCCTAACATCCTGCCGGCAGTGATGGCGGCCATCTTGTTACTGATGGGATCAGAAACACACCGAACCGACGGGCCTCCTGGTTCCGCTCGGGATTAGCGGGATAATCGCGGCTCTGCTCACATTCCTACACAAACATCCGACAGCGAGGAGAGAAACTGTCAGGAAGAGGCTCCGGCAGAGAGCGGAGGTCAGAGGTCAGACTGGATGGAGACGCTCCTTCAGCGAGATGAGAATAAAAACAAAAACTTTCATCTAGATCCTGTTTAAGTTAAATTAAATTAAATATCCTCTCCAGCAACATGTTCTGCATAAATATTAATCTGTAAGAAACATCATGAACATTTTTTTCCTCAGGAAAGTTCAAAATAAATTAAAGTTTTTTAGATTGTAAATTTTATTATTTTTATTAAAAAAATATTTTTTTTAATTAATCAAAGACACATTTTAATTTTTTTAAATATTTTATTTCAGGAATTATTCTACATCTCATGAATCGTTTAAATCAGGACTGAAAATATTAATTTTACTGCTGCTAATAGAATTACTATCACATTTAATATTTTACTTAAATTTCATTATTTTAATATTTTTCTGTTTTTCAACAGTTCATCTGGTTTTTCCTTTATTTGATGTTTTTTTCTCTTTTTGACTCATTTTGTTCCTGAGTTTATTCTTTCCTTTCTTTTCCAGCCAGTTTCTCTCTGTTCATTCTCTCCATCCCTCCTTTCTCTCTCTTCTCCTTTAACCCGTAGCCGTTCCTCTGCTCTCCGTCTCGTTTCCTCCGGCTCGGTGAAGACGCAGCAGAAAGGCGTCTTTGTTTCTCTGCATTCCTTGAAGCCGAGCAGCGAAACATGAAAACGTTTTGATGACATTCCTGAGTTTGACTGAGAGACTCAGGAACCTTGAAGAGCTGCTGGGTTTCTACTGGGACGTCAACGACCCTCTGACCAAATGCTACTGGTTTAGTAGCTACACCTGCTTTATTACACATTTATTGAATCAGCCAATCAGCCGGCAGAAACTCATTTAGACACGAAGTCACTGAAGATCAGATGAGCATCAGGAAGACGAATGAAGGAAGTTGAAACGCAGCAGGGCTGTTGGTCCGATTGGTTCAGATGAGCTACAGCAGCAGAACACCAGACCGACAGAACCGTCGGATAAAATCAGGAAACTGAAGCTAAAAGCACCCAGACCCTCCAGAACAGATGGAAGAACATTTACAGGTCCAATTCAAACCCAAAGTCCAGACAGAATCTGATGGAAACTTCATCAAACATGGATCCTTCCTTCATAGTCCAGCCTGGTGGAGGTGGTATCATGATGGGGGACATTTTATAGGTTCACTTTAAGGTGTTTCCCTCCTGATGGTCCGGTCGACCCGGTTCTACTGGAACCAGAACATCTGCTCCACCTGCAGCTGCTGTGGTTCTGAGTCAAACCAACCTGTTCCCCTCCTGGCCTGTGGGGGCGCTGCACCAAGAACCACTGAAGGAAACGACACAAAAACCTCTGAGACACTGAGAGCAACTTCCTTCTTCACCAGATGGAAACAAGATGGAGGCGTCAGATTTTAGCATTGGAGGATTTCTCTTTAGGCTAAAGACCAGGAGCCATTTCTGCTGCTAGCGCTAGGCTAGCATGTTAGCTTTGGTTGTATTTACCAGGGTTTCCATCAGTGTATTATAAGCCTGGCGGCCTGCCATGCTTTACTATCCCGCTGCCAGGCTAAGCGTTGCTTGTTTAAGTTTCTAAGGGGGAAATTTTTTTTTGTTTTTTTTGTCTTTTCTTTTTAAAGCCGGCCTGCAAGCGTCTGTTTTGCTCTCAGCATTTCACTAGCAGAGCAGATTTATCCTAAATGATAGGTTTATAATAAGTTTATAGTTTATGCATTTAAAGCCGACAGCGCGGACCAATCACACAGCTGGAGCCTCCTGTCACTCAAATTGGACTCAGGCTGGATATTTACATCAACCTACTGTGAGGAATTATGATCCTTTGGAGAAACTCTAGGTAAGAGTTTAGAACCCGCCACGTCGCTCTGGTTGCTCAATGTGAACCGCAGGAATAACTTGTAGTGAATTCAGAGGCGGAGCGGTGAGAATGATTTATCTTTGTGAACGAATTANTATTTTAATAATTAATTTTTCAATAAATACCGTATTTTCCAGACTATAAGGCACCTAAAAGCCTTAACTTTTCTCAAAAATCACCAGTGCGCCTTATATGTGCGCTGAATTCCAAAATCTGTCCCTGAAACAGAGAGACGTAAAGTGTAAAGTTCATACGCCAGCAGCAATAAACCAATCAGGGATTGTTGTCCGAGTTCTGCAGCATAGCCTCCGGTAAAAACCAGATCGATTTTTCCATGCATCACCGTCCCTGTTCATCTGCGACTCCATGCACGCCCATCTCACTGCTACTGTGGAAAAGGAAGCGAAGCAAACTGATTCGGAGTTTGCCGTCATTCTGGGAGGATTAACAGAAGAACTCCCATCGCTGGACATCGGTGTAAACAGGCCGTTCAAACAGAAGTTGAGCGGCGTGGGAGCGATGGACGACAGACTGCGAACGCACATTTACTAAGACGGGAGGCGGCGCCGGGCGAGTTACACCACCAATGGATGGTGGATGCCTGGGCTAATGCATCGGCCTTAACTGAGCTTCATTAAAGCCGCATTGTTGCTGAACAGCCACCTGGAAACGAGTCCGACTCCGACAATGATGAGAGGGAACCTGGCATGTTTGATGGCGAAACATGCTGTTCAATTCAGATAAGAGGAGGACTTTGATGGATTTGTGGATTCAGTTATCTTTATTTTCTTTTGTTGAACGTATGTTTTAGCATGCGCCTTATAGTGTGGAAAATATGGTACTCGACATAGTATCACAAAATATGTAACAGAAAAAAACAACAAACAGAAAAACAAAACACACACCACGCAATACATTACATTAACACCCTTCCACACATGATTTCTCCTTCTCCACTCTACAAATTACTTCCCCATAACTCCAAGTGTGACAAAAAGTATCTAAATCTGAAACTGATTTATAAAAATTAAATTCAAGCAATAGCCTAGATTTCACCAGGTTCACAAATAAAGAAACCACGTCAATATTCAACTCTTCCTCCACCTTCCTCTTTCTGCTTATGTACACGGCCATTTTAGCCTGTCCTAACAAAAAGTTTATCAGCTGACATTTACTCTTTATTTGGCGTGTGAATTTAACACCACAAATAAATCCCTGTTTAGTGAAAACTTTGCCAAATCTGTTGAAAATAATTCTCAAAAGCACAAAAAGAGCTGACAGACAATGAAACGCTGTTTCCCTCTGTTCACAAAATGGACAGTTTTCTCCTACAGCAGGATTAATAACAGAAACAAGAGTTTTACAGCTACAATACCATGAAGGATTCTCCACTGTAAATCTGCATGTTTTATACAACGATTTCCATTCAGGCTTGATTTCAGGTGTTAAGGAGATATGAGATCTCCACACTGTGTCACTGCGTCCATTCAGTTTGTTCTGATTAAGAGTTTTTACAAACAGCCTACAGATCATTTTCCCAGAAGCTCCTTCTAGGGAGATTCCTTTACTGTCCACCGAATCCAGTAAAGGACCAGAGCAGTTCTTGATCCCAGGAAACAGTCTGATGGATGGAAAAGGTCCAGATGATTTGGTAACACAGAACCTTCATAATAATCAGTCAAAAGGGAACATTGATGTTCACTTAACTTGTGTTTCCAGTAGCTCAAAAGCCGACCAACAACTCTAACAGATTCTATTCCCAAACAAGCAGCGAGTTCCACAGGATCATCCAGTCGAGGTCCAGTCATCTCTACCACCCTCCCAAAGCAATAGACATTTGCAGTGTGGATAAGTTTGGATAAGGTTTTTCTGCCCCAAACAGGACAATCCAGCAAACTCCCGAACAGAACCGGTTCCTGGAGCAGCCAGTACAGAGACTCAGCCTGCTGCTGCCTCTCCTTCCTCAGCAAAGTCCACACAGAGAAAACGCTCTTATAAAAACCTGTGAGAAGAGAAGAGTTCAGTTTGCTGGAGTCCATCAGAAAGAGAGGCAGATCCAGACCCATGCCACCAAATCTCCGAAGAATGCAGCACGATATTCTCCTCCACACCAGGTCTGTGGGTCCTGTGAGCAGTCTCTGAATGAACTGAAAACAAAAAGCAGCACCTCTGCTGGCCAGATGGACCAGATGTCCACCTTCCTCTCTCAGCAGAAAGATAATACTTTGAGGAATCCAATGAAGTTTATTCCAAAAAAATCCACCAGAACCCTTTGAACATTTGATAAAAGAGAAACTGGAGGATCAACACACATCAACCGATGCCACATGGCGGAAGAAACTAAATTATTAATAACAAGAACTTGTCCTCTATATGACATTTTAGGTAAAACCCACTTACATTTCAAAAGTCGACCCTTAACATTATCCAATACATTTTCCCAGTTTCTTTGCACAAAAGTTTCATTACCTAAAAAGACGCCTAAATACTTGAGCCCACCTTTTCTCCACACTAGACCTCCAGGCAGACTGAGTTGATCCCCCAACCAACTCCCAACAGCGATAGCCTCACTCTTTCTCCAGTTTATTTTAGCAGAAGAAAAGCAGCCAAAAAGAAGAACAGTGTTGACTAAAACATCAATATCTTCCTGCTCGTTTACAAAAACTATTAGATCATCAGCATAAGCTGACAACTTTAAAGAGACACCCAGGAATAGAAACACCACACAAATCTTTCCTCAGCTTATGAAGCAAAGGTTCAAATGCCAAGGAATAAAGCATCCCTGACAAAGAACAGCCTTGCCTCACTCCTCTTAAAACATTGAATGGAGCACTTAAGCCTCCATTTATTTTAAGTACACTCGCAATGCCACAATACAAAATCTGGATGTTTGCCACAAATATCGGTGTTCAACCCGGTCAAAAGCTTTTTCTTGGTCTATAGAAATCAGACCAATATCTAAGCCCTATGAGCTGGAGATTTCTAAAACATCTCTGATTAATAGAATAGAATAGAATAGAATTCAACTTTATTGTCATTGCACCATCACAAGTACAAGCAACGAAATGTAGTTTGCATCTATCCAAAAGTGCTATACAGGGTATAAATATTTACAGGTGTACAAAGGTGGTTATAAAAATAAAATGTTCAGCATAAATATAATATAATATAGATAAAAATATGGGAGCTATGCACATATACAGATTATGCAGATTATAGAGAATATACAGAAATGTTAGGAATGGATTGTATATGTATTATTGGGTTTACAATACAAGATAGATACTGGCAAATAAGATTTACAGATTTACAGATTATATACAGATTATGTATGAATGTGAGGACAGTCCATATGTTACTGTTGTATGGGGGTTTGGGGGTTACAGTCCTTATAGTTGTGTCAGGAGGCGTTCAGGAGCCTAACAGCTGTAGGAAAGAAGCTGTTCTGATGCCTGGTGGTACTGGTCCGTAGGCTCGTATAACGCCTCCCAGAGAGCAGGAGGGAGAAGAGTGTATGTAAGGTCCTTGGTGATTTTCCCAGCCCTTTTCAGACACCTCTTCCTGGAGATGTCCTTGATGGCAGGGAGCGGTGCTCCGGCAATGTGCTGGGCAGTTTTCACCACCCTCTGCAGCGCCTTCTGGTCAGAGACAGAGCAGTTCCCATACCAAACTGTAATACAGTTGGTGAGGATGCTCTCGATGGTGCAGCGGTAGAAGTTCGTGATAATCTCTGAGGACAGATGGTTCTTCCTCAGGGTCCTCATGAAGAAGAGGTGCTGGTGTGCCTTCTTGATGAGTTTGGAGCAGCTGGTCGTCCAGGTCAGGTCCTCGGATATGTGGACCCCCAGGAACTTAAAGCTGTCCACACGCTCCACCTCTGTCCCCTTGATGTGGATGGGTGGGTGTAGGTCAGCGTTCCTCCTGAAGTCCACGATGAGCTCCTTGGTCTTCTCTGTGTTCAGCTGCGGGTTGTTTTTGTTGCACCATCCAGCTAGATGGTCCACCTCCTCCCTGTAGCCGGCCTCATCATTATCTCTGATTAGGCCGATCACCGTGGTGTCATCTGCAAACTTGATGATGGCGTTTGAGCCATGGACAGGTCTGCAGTCGTAGGTGAGGATGGAGTAGAGGAAGGGACTCATCACACAGCCTTGTGGCACTCCGGTGTTTATGATGATGGTGGATGAGAAGTGGTTATCCAGCCGGACATGTTGGGGTCGACTGGTCAGGAAGCTGAGCAGCCAGTTGCACATGAGTGAACTGATGCCTAGGGCTAACGGGCGGTAGTCATCGAGTCTGGTTGAGTTGGAATTCTTGGGAATTGGGACGATGGAGGTAGACTTGAAGCAGGTCGGTACCACAGCGCGGGCCAGGGACAGGTTGAAGATCTCCGTCAGCACTCCTGCCAGCTCCTCAGAGCACGCTCTAAGGACACGTCCAGGTATGCCATCAGGACCCGCAACCTTGTGGGATTTAATCCTGCTCAGAGCCGCTCCTACGTCAGTGGAGAGGAGAATCAGTGGCTTTTGGTCTGAGGTGGTGGTTGCCTTAGTTGCAGTTGTGGTGTTCCCTCTCTCAAAACGAGCACAGAAGTTGTTAAGCTCGTTGAGGAAGGAGACATCAGAGGAGGCGGGGGAGGTGTTAGGGTTCTTGTAGTCTGTGAGAATCTGAAGGCCTTGCCACATACGTCGGGGGTTGGAGTTGGAAAAGTGATCCTCCACCTTCTTTTTGTAGTGGTGTTTGGCCTTCTTGATTTCCCTCTTCAGCTCAGCCCTGGCTGCACTGTAGGTCTGTGCATCCCCTGACCTGAAGGCGATGTTGCGGGCCTTCAGCAGGAGACGAACATCTCGGTTCATCCAGGGTTTCTGGTTGGTAAACATGGTGATGCATTTATGGGTAGTGACGGAGTCTATGGTAGTGGAGATGTGGTCCAGTACAGATGAGGCGTACTGATCCAAGTCTGTGTGGTGGAAAGTATTCCAGTCTGTATTCCTGAACCGATCCCGGAGCACAGCGTCTGACCCCCCTGGCCACACCTTTACTGTCCTCACAGTGGGTTTCACACGTTGGATGAGTGGTGAGTACCGAGGTGTGAGGAACAGGGAGAGATGATCTGATTGTCCGATGTGGGGGAGGGGTGTCGCCTTGTAAGCTCCAGTCAGATTGGAGTAGACATGGTCCAGGGTCTTGTCTCCTCTGGTGTGGCAGGAGACGTGTTGGTGAAATCTGGGGAGGACTGTCTTCAAGTTGGAGTAGGTGAAGTCACCCGCAACAATAAAGGCAGCCTCGGGGTGTTTGGTTTGGTGTTTGCTAATGGCCGCATAGAGTTCTTTCATGGCTAGCTTGGCATTAGCATCCGGGGGATGTACACAGCAGTGAGGATGATTGAAGTGAATTCCCTTGGGAGGTAATAAGGTCTGCATTTGACCATTAAAAACTCAGCATTCTGTGAGCAGTGACTTTCGGTAGTAGCAGAGTCTGTGCACCAAGCTTTGTTAATAAAAATGCACAAGCCTCCGCCTCTGGTCTTACCGGAGTCATCTGCTATCCTGTCGGCTCGGTGTGTGTGGCGTCCAGTTAGCTGGATAGCATTGTCCGGACAGCTGTTGTTTAGCCATGTTTCGGTGAAAAACATGACATTTGAGTCCATAATCCGTCTGTCAGTGTTTTCCCCAGTGTATTATAAGCCTGGCGGCCCGCCATGCTTTACTATCCCGCTGCCAGGCTAAGCGTTGCTTGTTTAAGTTTCTAAGGGGGAAATTTTTTTTTGTTTTTTTTGTCTTTTCTTTTTAAAGCCGGCCTGCAAGCGTCTGTTTTGCTCTCAGCATTTCACTAGCAGAGCAGATTTATCCTAAATGATAGGTTTATAATAAGTTTATAGTTTATGCATTTAAAGCCGACAGCGCGGACCAATCACACAGCTGGAGCCTCCTGTCACTCAAATTGGACTCAGGCTGGATATTTACATCAACCTACTGTGAGGAATTATGATCCTTTGGAGAAGCTCTAGGTAAGAGTTTAGAACCCGCCACGTCGCTCTGGTTGCTCAATGTGAACCGCAGGAATAACTTGTAGTGAATTCAGAGGCGGAGCGGTGAGAATGATTTATCTTTGTGAACGAATTATATGCGGCGTTTCCATCTCAACACGCTGCCCAGCGTGTGGCTCTGTGTCCGTCTTCCCTGTAAAGTTTATGTCTGGTCCCGGTTGGCCGGAGCGTTTGTGGATAACGAGCAGCGCTAACCTCATCATGCAGGTTCAGCCCGGTGAGGAGCTTTAACGCTCTCCTCGGAGTCACGCATCACGCTGATTTTATGTTATTTTATTATTATTTTTAGTATTAATTTTCTTGTTACATGATGCATCAAACCATATCAAATGCATCGTCTACTTAAACTCGTCCCATAAACTCGACCAACCAGAATAGTTTCTGTGACGCTTATTAAAAACTCAACAGACACGAAATGAAAGAGCTACTAAAGCCACATTAGCAGCATTGAATTAAATCTCCCGTTTGTTGCGCATCTCTGCGTAGTGCAGCAGATTATCTCATCATGCAGGGCCGGTCCAAGGCTGCATGAGGCCTGGAGCAGAATCTGACTTAGGGGCCCCTTTTGTTGCTAAAAATATCAACACCTCTAACAGCTTCTGTGTTAGATTTAGTGAAATATGGGAGAAGGGAGTAGTTTAATTGGCCAGCCTAAAAAGCAATAAGTTATAATCGCAGTTTACTAAATTGGATTTGTAAATTCAAAGATTAAACTCACAGCATTAGATTGTTGCTATGGTAACAAAACAGTCTAACTATGAATATTGTTCTTTGAAGTTTTACAAAGTAAACTTGCCAGCTCCTTAAAATCTTGTGTTTAAATGTTAAACAATTTAAAATAATTTAATTTATGTATGCTGAAATTGAATAAAGTTTATCAGCATTGATCATCTCAATAAACAAGTGTTACATTTATGTATCTGTGGTCTGTTTTAAATTTAGTGTTTATGGGGCCCCTGAAGCCCTGGGGGTCTGATGGAGCCGCTGACTTAATTTGGATTAAACAGAAGTGCAAATTTGTTGTTTTGAACTAGTTGTGGGTTTAAATAGCATTTCACTGGAGATCTTTTCCTGTAACATAATTACATAGTAATACTTTTACATTTGCTGTCAACATCTTTTAATACAAAAACGCGGTGGACTGCGGTGGACCGCCTCGACGCCTCGACCACCGAGCTTAGCAAGTTTTCTGGGGGAACCTTGCATTCATTTCCTGTCCAGCAGGAAATGTGACAGTGCTGCAGTCCTACATCCTGAGAGCCCGTTAGTGCGGCACCTGTTGATGTATGACTTCTGTCCTGACCATGAGAAACTGTTGTTCCCAGCATCGCTCAAGTCACAGGCGCAGTCTGGGCGCCATCAGGGCGCTGAGGTGCCTTCTGCTGCCTTCAGAGCGCTAAGTGCGGTGCGTTCAGGCGCAGTGGGTGCGCAGTGCGTTCGGGGGAATATTGATAATAAACAGTATTCATTATCATTGAACCAATGTATTTCATTAACATGATAATCATGTATGTTGATTCTTAGATTAATTGTCAAGAAAATAACTGACTGGATTGTTATTAGTTATTAACTAACTGACCAAACGTTTAGTTTCCTGACCAGCTAGTTAAGACGGCGTAATGTTTCTGAGGTTTTGCTGTGAGCTCACCTGGCTCTCATCAACCCATGTGTCCTGCTGTCGGCAGTAAGTACCAGGTGGTGGTGGAGGAGGAGCGCCCCCGGAGGCTGAAGAGAGGAACTGCAGAGATCCTGCGCTGCTACCCGGTTCCCATCCATTTCCAGAACGCCTCCCTGCTGAACTCCCAGTACTACTTCAGCGCTGAGCTGCCCATGGCCGACATGAGGAGCCCCACGCCCTTCTGTGTCGGTTAGTTAACTAGGATACCCCGCTAACAAGGCTAGTTGGTTAACTAGGTTAGTCTGCTAACTAGGCTACTTAGCTAGCTAGGCTACTCTTTTGTTATTTAACAGAAGCTGTTAACCAGTTACCAGGTTAAACCTGCATGTTTCTGTCTCGGCTTCTTTAAGGTAACCTGTAGCAACAGGTAGGAGGTCAGAGGTCGCTGCGGTGTAGTTCCTAGGGCTGGTTGTAGCCTTTACCAGGTGAACAGTGTGTGGGACAGGTTGGTTAACCTGCTGCCTGTGTGTTGGACAGGAGACAACAGAACCTACGGCGGCTACTGGAACGCGCCGCTGCTGCCGCACAAGAGCTACGGGGTCTACTACCAGGCTGTGAGCTCGGCCAACGGGGTGAGTCCAGCGCACTGGGCACACTGGTTATACTGGTTATATGCAGGGACGCAGGCTTCTCTGTGGTCTGCAGAAAGGGGTCAGAGGTCAGGATTTCCCATCATGCCTCTCTGTAGCAGCGGCATGATGGGAAATATTTGTTCTTTCAAAGCTTCACATTGACGTCTTGTTCCTGCTGACAGAGCCAGGAACACAGAGCGCTGTGTGTGTGTGTGTGTCAGCTCACATATTGCTGCAATTAAAGGATAACTGCTCACTTTCACACACACACAGATCGGAGTGTGTTAGTTTCATTATTGATGCTCAGAGTTTTAATTGGTGTGTGTGTGTTGAATAATGCAGGCGTAGTAGAGCTTTTTACTGTCACCACACACAGATGCTGTGTGTGTGTGTGTGTGTGTGTGTGAGCATGAATATTCATGAGCTCTTGTGGTTAATTTGTCGCTTGTTTGTTAAAACCAGAAACATGCAAGATGTTCTCTCTCGCCTTTCACCAAGCCAGCCTCAATGTGTGTGTGTGTGTGTGTGTGTGTGTGTGTGTGTGTGTGAGGATTGTTAAATGCCACCAGAGGCACTGATCC
>NW_015113552.1:18646-25710 GCF_001443285.1 Poecilia latipinna | reverse complement strand
GTTCACTTCAACCGAACCCAGACTGAGGTTTGGAGGACCAGAGGTCAGAGGTCGGTTAGCGTTCACACCAACCGAACCGGACTTTGAGTAGACGAGCAGACTGGAGTTGGGTTAAAGCGGACCGGGTCGGGATAAGGCTCGGTTCCTTCTCTTCAGTCCAACTGAATATTTTCCATCGTTCTTCCTAATAATCCAAACATCCATTTGGTTCTGACCTTTGACCTCAGAGGAAGCTGAAGTTTCTCCTGCGGTTGAATTAATCAGACGGAGGCTCTGGTGATCAATCACTGCTGGCAGGAGGTCAGAGGTCGCGTGCAGAAACGGCTGCAGAGTAAATCAAGGCTCTGGTTGTTCTGAGGAACAATGAACCGATTTTCAGTGCCGCCGTGGGCCGAATGGCTGCGTCACCACGGCAACGGCGTGTGGGCGGGCCGGCTGACCTCGGGTCGGTTCTGTGGGCCGAAGGCTCTCAGAACCAGGGAGGAAGTTCCCACCGAGCGAACGGCTCCCTGCTGGGCCGAGCAGCAGGTCCAACTGGAAATGAAACGATTTGAACTTTAATCTGGTTTTAACTCCTGCAGGTTAATCTGAGCTGCTACATGTCAGCTGGAACATTTCCTGTTAGGAACATGAATAATAAAGTTTTTCTAATTTATCACCAAAAGTTAAACACTTCAGAAACAAAAACTGTAAATCTGCAGCAGAGAAATCAGCTGGTGGATAAAAACAGCTGATTTGGTTCTGAGTTTCTGCTGAAATGTTTCTAAACACAAAATATTTAAATCTATTTAAATTTGCTGCTTCTGACATTTTTATCTTTGATTTCTGTAGAAATTCATCTCAGATGTTTTCAGTCCTTTGGTTTTAAAATCTGGACGAATTAAACTTTAGATAAAAACTCGTCATGCAGTCGATGTCAAAATGATCTTTGTTGGTTTTTCCTGTTTTCTAATCATTTCCAGTTTATGTGTGAAAAAAATCACATTAGAATATTTTACAGAGAATGAATCACCTCTAAAAACCAAAACCTCCTCAGGTCTGCAGATGAATCTGTTCACTAATCAGGCGAACAACATAAAATATGATGTTTGTGCTGAAATTCATTTTTCTTCCTGTTTAGAACCAAATAAGTTTCAGGCTGAAGCTTCAGACCGAAACAGGAAACGACGATCAGAACGCAGGAGACGCTACGCAGCCAAAACCAGACCTGGACCATGACCTGGAGGGACCTGGAGGGACCTGGAGGAACCTGGAGGGACCTGGAGGGTCCTGAAGGAACCTGGAGGGACCTGGAGGAACCTGGAGGGACCTGAAGGAACCTGGAGGAACCTGGGACTCTGTATCTGAATCCATAAAAGGAGCAGGTAAGAACTCATTCAGTCTGAAATCTGGTAAACATCCTCTTCATCCTCTTCATCCTCTTCATCCTCAGTATTTTTGCTCCAGTTTTGATGAAGATCAGAAAACCTTCCTGAGTCGTTTGTTTGTTTCCAGTACTTTCTGGTTTTCAGTGAAACGTTTCTGAGCCTCTTCAGAACCGGCGGCCCGATTCCTGACCTGCAGGTTTTCAGGCTGCAGCTTCACATCGATGATCTGAGTTTTTCCCTCTGGCTTCAGAAAACAAGCAGAGACTTGATGCTGCAGAAGAAGAAAAAACAAACTGAGCGACGAGTCGCTGCAGCTGCTGCGCCTTCAAGCCTTCATGTTTTCATCTTCAAGCCTTCATGTTTTCATCTTCAAGCCTTCATGTTTTCATCTTTAGTTCTTCATGTTTTCATCTTCAAGCCTTCATGTTTTCATCTTCAAGCCTTCATGTTTTCATCTCTAAATGTTTCATTTGATGAGGTGATGCATTCAGGGACCCTGGGAAACCGAAGACAAACCTTTTCAAACGGATCCTGTTTGTTCCTGTGATCTTCATGGTCGGTGGGACAGTTTTTAGAAAATACTGAAGTTTTAATTTATTTTTTTATTTAATGTTTAGATGTTGGATGAACATCAGAGGAAATAAAACATGAAGAAACAGAAACGGTTCAGGAGAGAAACTGACTGATCGGATGATTACAGACGATTCAAACAGATCTGAAGAAAATCCTGAGAAAATTCTGACTAAAAACAAGAAAAAAAAAACGATTTTGGCCATGAAATAAAAAACAAAGTCGTTTTTAGGAATGGAAACTGAAACGCTTCCAGTTTTCAAACTAATTTAAATTCTCAGCAGCAACAGAATCAAAAACATGTTTGAGTCGTTATTTCTGTTCAAATCTCTTCATAAATGACTCAGAAACAAAATGGCTGCAGGAAATAAAACATGAGGTTCTTCAAACGCTTTGAAAAAAGGTTTTAACTGAAAGATTCAAATCTATCAACAATAATTTTATTTGTAAAATAATCTGACCTGTAAGAACAACCTGAGCTGGAGGTTAAATGACCTTTGACCTCCAGCTCATCTCAGACTGTTGGCCGAGTTGAACCAGAACCAGGAGAAAACAGACGTCTGTCTGTCCATGAGGTCAAAGGTCACAACGTCCTGCAGACGGAGAAACAGAACCAGAAACATTTCCTGGGCTGGAGCCCAAACCGGGTCAGAACCGAGTTTCTATCAACGATCATGAAACAGAACCAGGAGATAAAAACGGATAAATTATGAAAAACTTTCTCAGTTTCCAGGAGTGTTTACAAAAGAGGAAAGAGAAAAACATTTCCTGGATAAATCCTGATGAAACTGAGCCGAACCAGAGGCGCCAGCCTGACGTCACTACTTCCTGTTGGAGCAGAGAACTAAAATATTTAGTCTGTAGTTTCCACTTCCTGTTTGTTCCAGATACACTGCAAAACCACAAAACATGAAAATGTGAAATAATCTTCCAGTGGAACCAAAACTTTTTCAGAAATATTGAGGAATTATTAACTGAAAACAAGATTATATATTCGGCTGAAAAGTTACTTATGTTAGTTTCAACTTATTTCTAGAGTTTAAATAAAACTGCAACAGGAACCAGATCGAGATATTTGGCAGGACTTTGTGTTTTTTCAGTACCTGAAGAATCAAAGCAGCAGATGAAACAAAACGAATTCAAGTTTTAAAGTTTTATTCGTTTTGACATTTCAGACGTTTAACATTCACACAATTAGATGGAAATCAACATACAGCATCTATCTATCATATATCTATCATATATCTATCTATCATATATCTATCATATATCTATCATATATCTATCATATATCTATCTATCATATATCTATCTATCATCTATCTATCATATATCTATCCATCATATATCTATCATATCTATCTATCATATATCTATCCATCATATATCTATCATATCTATCTATCATATATCTATATATCTCTCTGATATTTTCTGCTCAGTTCTTCCTCGTCGTGTTTCGTGGCTCCTGTTGCTTCAGAGGGAATCGTTGAGCTCCGGTCCGCTGGGCCCGCAGGCCTCTTCCTCCTCTTCCTCCTCCTCTTCTTCTTCGTTGGTATGCAGCCTGACGCTCGGCTCTGTTTTATCTGTCCTCCGTCTCTCTGACCTTCTGCTGCTGCGAGGATGAATACAGATCAGGAAGCCGAGACGCAGCAGGACTCCTGACTGATGAACACATTAACCTGAAGCTGATGAACACATTAATCTGAAGCTGATGAACACATTAATCTGAAGCTGATGAACACATTAACCTGAAGCTGATGAACACATTAACCTGAAGCTGATGAACACATTAACCTGAAGCTGATGAACACATTAATCCTCCTGCAGAAACTCGTTTTGCATTATTTATTTTTCTCNTCACATATTGCTGCAATTAAAGGATAACTGCTCACTTTCACACACACACAGATCGGAGTGTGTTAGTTTCATTATTGATGCTCAGAGTTTTAATTGGTGTGTGTGTGTTGAATAATGCAGGCGTAGTAGAGCTTTTTACTGTCACCACACACAGATGCTGTGTGTGTGTGTGTGTGTGTGTGTGTGAGCATGAATATTCATGAGCTCTTGTGGTTAATTTGTCGCTTGTTTGTTAAAACCAGAAACATGCAAGATGTTCTCTCTCGCCTTTCACCAAGCCAGCCTCAATGTGTGTGTGTGTGTGTGTGTGTGTGTGTGTGTGTGAGGATTGTTAAATGCCACCAGAGGCACTGATCCACAGCCATTTGCCTTCTGTCTGCTCTGTTTACGATGAGTCTGTGAGTCTTTCTGTCTCTCTGTCTATGTGTGTGTGTGTGTGTGTGTGTGTGTGTGTGTGTGTGTGTGTGTTCCTGCAGGATGCAGGCAGATGTGACAGCTCATATGTCTGCAGTTGGGTTGACAGGAAACTAATTTGTTCCTCTCTCCACCAGGAGACAAAGATCGACTGTGTGAGAGTCGCCACCAAAGGTAAAATGGAAGCTGCTGTCAGCCACACTGGTCCCAGATCAGCCACACTGGTCCCAGATCAGCCACACTGGTCCCAGATCAGCCACACTGGTCCCAGATCATGTAGAAATAATATTTCTTCCGGGTGTGTTTCTAAAGAAGTGCCCAGTGATTCCAAAAACTTTAGTTTCATTGATTCCCATTTGTTTTGCAATGATTGTTACAGAATATTTCAGGAATATTATTCATAGATTTCAAACAAAACGTTCTGTTGAAAGTTTTTTCCATTTTTCAAAACTGATTGTTCCCATTTATTCTACAAATGGTTTTCTGAGTCATTCCAGAAGGATTGTTGTTAACGAGGGTTTCTGTATTTCCACTTACTGCAGAACGGCAAACCACTAGACGGGGGACGGGGTGGGGGACGAATGAAGGGACGGGATGGGGGACGAATGAAGGGACGGGATGGGGGACGAATGAAGGGACGGGATGGGGGACGAATGAAGGGACGGGGTTGGGGACGGTGGGACGTCCAGCAGCTGAAGGTCTCTGGTTTGGTTATTAATAACTGCTGAGTCAAACTAACAATTTAGATGAAATTGGCTGAGATACGTGATCACCATGATGATGATGATGATGATGATGATGATGATTGCCAGGCGGTTTAGTCTTATCTGTAAATGTTGCCTGATGAGGTTGAGACATTAAAATAACATGAAGAGAATAAATACAAACTTTCTACAATATACAAGAATTAAACAATTTATTTACTCCAAATAAAATGTATTGGAGAGAAGTTTGAATTAAGTTCAAACACAGAACTTGATGTCAATCATTTTTGACATAAATAGAAAGTAATTTTTTGAAGAATTGATTCTTATTCTATTGATCAATTATTGAAGTCATCAACAGTTTAATCATTTGGAATGAAGAATTTAATGTTTTCTGTTTAAATGTTTTCAGTCCAAGGCACAAATATAAATTATTTATGAGCAATGGGGCTTCAATGAGGCTATTCAAGCAGGAAAAGCTACATGTAGCCTTAGCCACAGTTAGCTTAGCTTCTGTTAGCTTTAACAAAAGAGCACATTAGAACGTTTTAGAGCTGTTTCATGTAACTGAGTGGCCAGAGAGGCAAAGAAGAAATAAAAATAACAGCAAAAGAAGCAAGCACTGCTTACTGGACTATGATTGACCCGTCTGAGCTCTGTGGTTAGCTTTAGCTTCACCCCCAGTGAACATTAGCATGACCACACTGAGCTAACGGACCAACACCAGCAGTTCTGCTGGGGAACCACAGCAGCTGCTGCTTGGCTCAGTCGCTCCCATCAGGCCTGCTGCAGAAACCAACACAGTCTACCGATGGGCCCCTTTCCCTCCCATTGGGCCCCTTCCCCAGTGTGAGCAGAGCTAACAGTTAGCCTCCTGACATGAATGTAAAGCGGCGCTGCTCGCCTCCTGAATGCTAACAGTTCATCAGCAGGGAAGCAGACGCTTCGGTTGGTTTCAAAGCCTGGACTGGACTCTCTGGACTGGAGGGAAGGAAACCTGAAGAAAGTTTCCTGCTGAGTCTAGAAACATGAAGCTGTAACTTTCTGATCAGATCAGAGTAAAACCAGTCTGATGTGGTGCAGAGCTAGAGGAGGTCTGGATAACCAGGACATTACACCCAATAATGCAGGCTCCTCTAGCGCCGAACTAACAGAGATAATCAGAAGTAATCTCGACTTACTCTGGAACTTCCTGTGAGTCAGAGAGCCAATCAGGAGGCTCGACAGAATCATGGGATCCTGGTCTGATCCCAGGTTCCTCCTGACTGCTTGAACAGGTGAAGGCACCTGGTGGAGTCTAACCTCTGCTTCTGGCTGAATGATTGATTACTAATGTCTGAGCACTGATTGGCTGATTAACCAGCTTCTCTTCCAGGTGTCTTTCCTGAACTAAACTACTTCCTGTTGACCTGAAAGGCTCCTGGTTCTCCTGAAGGAGGCTCAGCTTTGTCCCTGGGGGTTTTGGTTTGGGGGTTTGGAGGTTGACCTGAGCCGTTTCTCTAGATGACCTCCTTCAGGACAGCCAGAGTCCCACGCTGATGTCTCCTTCAGCCCGTCTCTCTTTCTCTGTCCCCGTCTCTGCATGCCTTCCTGGACCAACAGCTGCCATAATCGCCACCCAGCTCACCACGCCGTATGTTGGCGTGGCCCCGGAGGCAGGCGACAAGCAGCTGACAGGTCAGAGGAACACACGGCTCCACGCCTCCACACGTCTCTGGTTCCCCCGAGTCTTATGTTCTCTAAGTATCTCAGATTGGTGGGTCTGGGTCCGGTTCCCCCCAGTGTCAGACAGCAGAGGGAGCCCATAAAGTCCCCAACCAGGACCCCCACAGGTTTTAACAGAACCGCAGCATCGCAGGTTTTAACAGTGTGTGTGCGCATCCCAACTGTGTGTGTGTTAGAGTGCAGCAACTAAACAGTGGAAAGTTTACACCTTCAGGCTAGTAAATATTTAAATGTAATTTGGAGTGAGTTGTGGATCAGAGTGTGTGTGCATCCACCTGTTCACACACACATATGAACACACAGAAGCAGGGAGATAAATTCTGTCTTCAAATGGTTTTGATGGCCTTTAAACTGAGACAGCTGTGTGTGTGTTACTGTGTGTGTGTTACTGTGTGTGTGTTACTGTGTGTGTTACTGTGTGTGT
>NW_015113552.1:13731-14464 GCF_001443285.1 Poecilia latipinna | reverse complement strand
TGTTAGTGTGTGTGTTACTGTGTTTGTTAGTGTGTGTGTTACTGTGTGTGTTACTGTGTGTGTTACTGTGTGTGTGTTACTGTGTGTGTTACTGTGTGTTACTGTGTGTGTTACTGTGTGTGTTACTGTGTGTGTTACTGTGTGTGTGTTCCTGTGTGTGTTACTGTGTGTGTTGCTGTGTGTGTTACTGTGTATGTGTTACTGTGTGTGTGTTACTGTGTGTGTTCCTGTGTGTGTGCATCCACCTGTTCACACACAAACAATCACACACACATATGAACACACAGAAGCAGGGAGATAAATTCTGTCTTCAAATGGTTTTGATGGCCTTTAAACTGAGACAGCTGTGTGTGTGTTACTGTGTGTGTGTTACTGTGTGTGTGTTACTGTGTGTGTTACTGTGTGTGTTACTGTGTGTGTTACTGTGTGTTACTGTGTGTGTTACTGTGTGTGTTACTGTGTGTGTGTTACTGTGTGTGTTCCTGTGTGTGTGCATCCACCTGTTCACACACAAACAATCACACACACATATGAACAACCAGAAGCAGGGAGATAAATTCTGTATTCAAATGGTTTTGATGGCCTTTAAACTGAGACAGCTGTGTGTGTGTTACTGTGTGTGTGTTACTGTGTGTGTGTTACTGTGTGTGTTACTGTGTGTGTGTTACTGTGTGTGTTACTGTGTGTGTTACTGTGTGTGTTACTGTGTGTGTTACTGTGTGTGTTACTGTGT
>NW_015113552.1:12323-12900 GCF_001443285.1 Poecilia latipinna | reverse complement strand
TACTGTGTGTGTGTTCCTGTGTGTGTTACTGTGTGTGTGTTGCTGTGTGTGTTACTGTGTGTGTGTTCCTGTGTGTGTTACTGTGTGTGTGTTACTGTGTGTGTTACTGTGTGTGTGTTCCTGTGTGTGTTCCTGTGTGTGTGTTACTGTGTGTGTGTTAGTGTGTGTGTTCCTGTGTGTGTGTTACTGTGTGTGTTACTGTGTGTGTTCCTGTGTGTGTGTTCCTGTGTGTGTTGCTGTGTGTGTTACTGTGTGTGTGTTCCTGTGTGTGTTGCTGTGTGTGTTTCTGTGTGTGTGTTCCTGTGTGTGTTACTGTGTGTGTGTTACTGTGTGTGTTACTGTGTGTGTGTTCCTGTGTGTGTTCCTGTGTGTGTGTTACTGTGTGTGTGTTACTGTGTGTGTTCCTGTGTGTGTGTTACTGTGTGTGTTACTGTGTGTGTTCCTGTGTGTGTGTTCCTGTGTGTGTTGCTGTGTGTGTTTCTGTGTGTGTGTTACTGTGTGTGTTACTGTGTGTGTTACTGTGTGTGTGTTACTGTGTGTGTTACTGTGTGTGTTACTGTGTGTGTGTTACTGTGTG
>NW_015113552.1:4705-9308 GCF_001443285.1 Poecilia latipinna | reverse complement strand
TGTGTGTGTTACTGTGTGTGTGTTCCTGTGTGTGTTCCTGTGTGTGTGTTCCTGTGTGTGATCAAACTGAGGATCTTGTCTGACCTTGGGAACTAAAAGGAAAGCAGCTCATTGTTTCAGGAAGCTATGTGAGTCCACCAGAACCGACCCGGTTCTCCAGCGGTGGAACCTCACTGCTAATTAACATGGTTGATCATTACTAACCTACTGGTTAGTGGCTGCAGGATTAGCATTAGCTCAAAGTGTTTACTGTCTAAAAGGCCTTAAGTTAAAGTTCTATCACAGTTGGTTAGTTATCAGGGTTAGGGTTAATCGATTGGTTAGTCAGTTAGTTGGTTAGTTGTTTAGTTGATGCTCATTAATGTTTATATTTTAATACATTTGATCATCAGTGGTCTCAGTTGTCGACTAATTACAATTATTTAATCTGTGAGGGAAATGAGTTACTGCTAGTTAAGGTCATGGTAAGTGTAGCTGAATGAATAGCTGGTTATAACTGGTTGAATGGTTGACTTTTAGTTGGAGCTTTTAACTTGTAATGTGTTGTTGAGGAACTTGCTGCTGGTTAGTTGTTTAACTGCTAACTATTGTTAGCAAATGTTGATTAGGGTTTTAGGAACTTAACCAGTTAGTCAGTTAAAGTTAACACATCATGCTTTAAATGCTTTTCCCATCATCCTCTTGGTCTGAGATGTTCACAGAAACTCGTCTTTTCAAATGTTAAGACGTTTCACGCGACGCCCCCTGCAGGTCACACACTGCGCTCCACCCTCTTCGGTCATTTTTGTGGTTTGGTAGCAGTGATACGATTATCTACCAGCAGAGAAACGTTTTATTCCAAAGTTTATTAAAGATGTGAACAAAGGAAGACCCGTCCATCCAACCGTCCCTGTTGGAGCCAGAGTCTGACCCAGACCAGAACGAAGAACCTGCAGAACCGAGCATTCGCACAAACGCATCGCAGTGATGTACAAAATCACTGCGATGACAAAAATGACAGATTCACAAAAATGATGACCTTGTTTAGCAGTTCCACAGCAAATGTACCGTCACAACCAAGAAAATGTTACAGACGATAGAGCAACATGAACAGACTGAAAAATTGTATCCAAAAAGAATATAAAGACATCTACGCAGTACCAGGAGAGAATAAATGTAAATTTTTAGCACTCCAAGATTCTCAAAGTGCAAAATGTATTTTGCAGTCAGTCGTTGAGGAATGAACAAGTTGAAGTCAGTAAATGCTAGTCACTGTTTTCAGGAACTGCAACCAGGAAGCCAGAACCAGAGCAGGAGAAACAGACGGACCACACGGTGAAGATTGCTGGGTCCATCGCTGGCATCCTCCTCTTCATCATCATCTTCCTAGGAGTCATCCTTCTGATGAAGAAAAGGTCAGAATCCAACTTAGATAGCAAATCTTCAACATGAACATGACTTGCTTGTTTCTGCGGAGAAACAAGCAAGTATTTAGATATGTGTGGGTACAACGTGAGTCTAAACAGTTCAGAGGAATCAGAGGAACTGACTCAGTGAGAAGAAAGCAGGAAGCTGCTTCTCTTTGGCAACAACGCTACAATGCTAACAAGTCACTGGTTTTACATTGAAATCCATAGCCGTCTGACTGCTACAGTAGCCCCGACTGACAGTACCCCCACACTGAAATTACCCCCAACTTACAGAAACCCCCCAACCTACAGTACCCCCACTGACAGTAACCCCCCCACTGACAGTACCCCCCTATCGGTGACAGTGAGGAAGAGGAGGAATAATGGAACAGATTGCACTAATCACCATTAAACTGTATCTGGACTGACTTTAGTCTCCAACATCAAACACACAGCCCCGCCGGGACACACACACACACACACACACACACACACACACACACACACACAGAAAAGTGTCAGGTTTTGGAGAACTTTGGAGATGAGAGAGAAATTTAGATGAAAGAACGTTTTATTCTTTTTTTCTTGGTCGCCTCAAGCTGAATGGCTGCAGGCTAGAAACGCACATCTGTGTGTGTGTGTGTGTAGGTGTGTGTGTGTGTGTGGGTGGGTACAATGTGAGTTCGGTCCGCCTGTCGGGTCTATCGAGCTCTGATCTGTGTTCCTGATGTTACAGAGACACAGAAACGAGAGGCGCTTGTTTGGTCTCTAATGAGGTTTTTAATGTTGACAGGGTGCGTTTGATTTCCACTCTGTGACCAAACGGAGGTTAGACTCATTAGCAGGAGGCTGCGTGCTGCAGGGAGAGGAGACTCTCCTGACATGAAAACATCCGGCCCTCGTTAGCGGACTCTGTCATGTCGATGGCGAGCTTTTGGAAATGGCCTTTCGTCTCCTTCACACAACTGCAGATTTATCTGAGAGCGCCTGTTTCAATAAATCAGCAACAAGCAAACAGATAAGTGGAGAAAATGATGAAAGGAAGAGTCTGAGGCACAGATCTGATGTTTACTCTTGAAATCTGTCCATTTGGGATGTTTGGAGAAATGAAGTGTTCAGAAACACAAACGGCTTCATAAACCGGATGATGACATGTCAGAGATATCGCTAACAGTCAGAGTCGTTGCTAACAGTCAAATAATGAAGAAACGTTTTCATTTGAGTGGAATCACTGCAGTTTCACAGGATGTCTCTGTCCCGGACTGGGCCCCATCTGGTCCCAATCCCGGACCGGGTTCCTCCACTCAAAGAATTGTAAACAGTTGATAAATAAAACTTCAACATAAATGTTGAACTTTATTCAACTGAAAGTTTACAAAACAGGCAAGTAAATTAGCGCTTTGGAATTTATCTGGAAAATTAATTTAGGCAAAGCTAAGTACGCTAAATGTTTTCAAAGCTAGCTGTACCGCTAATGTAGAAACTCAGCTCTGCTGTTTGCAGATTAGTGTAAGTGTAAGGAGGATGCGTCATGCTATGGGCTGATTCATGCATCTGTTATGGCAGCGTAGTGCCTGAGGAACAAGAGGGGCCCAGTCAGCATCTGGACTGACTGGGACCCAACAGCGAACCAGGGAACATTTTGAAAACAAAGCTATTTTTTGGACAAAGAATCTTCTGAAAGTTTTTTTGGGATGTCTAGTGGAGGAAGGGTTTCAGGTGTTGGGAGGACTGGGAGAACTGGTTGTGGTAGAGGACAGAGCCCAGAGGAACTCCTCTGGCTCCAGATGATTACATCGTCAGGTTGTTCCTTCAGCTGCTGGTTTTCTGTTCAGATCCAAGTTAGCTCTTTCAGACTCTGTGTTTCCATCTCACACATGAAACCTAACCCCGCCCCCACCACCATCACCAGCCAATCGGCATCGCCGCCCCCACCACCAGCCAATCAATCCTCTGATACGTGAACTCATCTGTTTTTCTGTTGCTTTTTCTTCCAGACATTAATCTTGTTTTTCCTTTTTCTGTTTTTCTTTTTCTTTCCCTCCATTTCATCCCTCTGCTTCGCCCCCACCATTCAGACGAAGAAATTATCACTCCTACACTTACTACCTGTAAGTAACCTGTTTGACCTTTGACCCTAACGACAGCTGAGTGTTTCCTGCCTGAAACTCTTCCCTACCAGAGCTGATGTGTTTTATAGAAACTATAATTTTCATTAAAATATAAATTCATTGAACTGATAAAGAAATAAAAAGTGTTGATCAATAATCAAACTCCATCTTTAAACCTGATATTTGCTGAGAGCGCTGTGAAGTTTGTAGCGACTGGACAGAACTGGGGTCAGGGGTCAGGGGTCGTTTCCATGGCGAGCAGTTACCGTTTGGTAACTGAGAGGGTTCAGGCTGATCCTGGACAACCCGGCAGTTCTGATGAGAAATCTGGTTCTGAAACAAACTTTGGCTCCATCAGAGAACCAGTGTCCTGATGGATCAGAACCACAGCAGAACCAGATCAGAACCACCAGTCTTCCATTTCTCAGGAACCAGTTTAAACAGATCTGTTACCACTGGTGGCATCTTCCTTTAACTGGACACCAGCAGCATGTTTCACATCACCGGGACGACGCAGCGGGTGTGTTATGGTGTGTGTGTTTCTCTTATGGTGTGTGTGTGTTGTGTGTTTCTCTTATGGTGTGTGTGTGTTTCTCTTATGGCGTGTGTGTGAGCAATGATCATTTGATCAGACGGGTTTATTACAAGCAGCTAATTCTATTAACCCTGCATCACTGCACACACACATACAATACACAGAGAAACACACACAGACCCAGAGTGTCTCCTTCCTTGCAGCTAACAGCTTTGTGTTGCCTCTCATTAGATTAGCATAGATTAGCCTTGACATGTGGTGTGTGTCCATGTTGAGTGTTGTGAAATCAATCATCCCTAACCCTTGCTGATGATGTCATGACACACACACCTGAACACACACACACACATATCGACTCTCTTCAGAAATCAGAGAACATTTCAAAGCTTTTCAGCTTTTGCTTCCTGGAAACCAGAGTTCAGCTCATGGTCAGCCTGCTATTCTCTGTGGGGGTCAGAGGTCAGGGGTCTGATTGGTCAGAGGGTTCAGCTCTGCAGAAACTTAGACATGAACACATAGACGCCTCATGGACCGGGTCATAGGTCATGGGGCGGGTCATAGGTCATGGG
>NW_015113552.1:0-266 GCF_001443285.1 Poecilia latipinna | reverse complement strand
TACAAAGTATTTTAAATTAATTCCTGTCATTGACACATTTTCTCACACATTAATATATTTGGTAATCAGAGAAATGACTAAAGAGAGTTTCTAACTTTTGATGTGATTATTTAATTGTTTTGGGGCATTTCTGAATAAAGAGCACAATGTTTTATTTGATAGAAATTAAAGAATATATTTACATAATTCCATAATTTAATGTACATTTAATGTTTCAAGATATGAAGCAAAATTTTTTCCTTTTCTTTTTTGACAATTTATTGTAA
>NW_015113551.1:235698-238754 GCF_001443285.1 Poecilia latipinna | reverse complement strand
AATATTTTATTAAAATTTATAAAAACTAAATAACCTACAGTATTATTACTGTATTGTTTTTACATCTGAGATAAATATTTCCCAGATAAGGTCTATTTTTATTACTAGTCGCGGTTCCCTTTAAGGTTATCAAAGGAAAAATCAGCAGAAAAACTTTGAACTGGGCAGGATGGAGGCATTTTAAATAAATCCATGTATGAAAAGTATTTTTGATTTGTTAATCAATAAATGTGTTTTAGTAAAAGAACTGCAGTGGATCTGGTTTCCCTGCAGCTGCAGGACCACAGAAAATTTCCTGGCTGGAAAACCTCAGCTGGAGTCAGAGGTCAGCTGTTAGCATCAGGAATGAAACAGCTGATTGGTGGATCAGTGGAGCCCAATCAGCAGGCATCGTTTCCTGGTTCCTGCTGGTTCTGATGCAACAGAAATGTCCGGTGGTTCCGGCTCATTCAGACGATTAGCTCCAGTATTTCTCTCTGCAGATTAATCCAGGAATGTTTCCTCTGAGTTATCAAATTGATGGATTTGAGACAGGACTAAGGAAACAGGAAAGGAGAACCTGCTAATTTAATGAATTCGGGATTAAAACCAGATAAAAACACTTTAGTTACAATAACTTATGAAATGAAAAACAGCCTTAGGTTTGAAATTGAAGTTTCTAAATCCTCAGAACAAAATCTGTCCCGATTTGACAGCGCAGAGAGAATTTCTGACAATTCATCTGGTTGGGTTCAACAGGAGCAGCTAACTGCGTCGCAGCTCCATTTTGTCTAAATGAATTTCTAATATTCATATTTGCAGCAAAGGTTTCTTCCACCTTGTTCCTAGGAGGTGCTGGTGCCTCTCCAGCAAATGCTTTGGGCAAGAGGTGGGGTCACAGGTCACCTGGACAGGTAGCAGGGCAACACAGACAAACAACCATGAACACACGCAGACCCAGGGAGAGTTTAGAGAGACCAGTTAACCTGACTGTCATGTTTCTGGACTGTGGGAGGAAGCAGAGAGCCGGAGGGAGAACATGCAGAAGAACCTGGGCCAGGAACCGAACCTAGGACCTTCTGGCTGCAAGGCAGCAGTGCTACCCACTGCACCACTGTGCAGCCCCTTATGCTAATGTTTTTTTATGCTTGTGTTTTTATGCTGTTAGTATCAACATCAATAAAAATGTCTTACAAATTCATCTGCTGCTTCTGTAAAAGTAAAGTTCAGAGTCTGTACAATACACTGACATCACAATGATCTGGACAGAGCTAGCCAAACTGCTAATGCTAATGTGTGACAGTGGAAACATCAATAGATTAGCATTTTGTGCCATAAGAATCTGTCTTGGTAAAGAATCATAACAGAATGTGTTAATTTAGCGCAGTATGATTAATGTTCACAGGTTTTTAAAATAAATCGCAGTGTTATGCTAATGCTAACATTCTGCAACAAATGCTAACCCTACCCTAAAATGGATGATAAAGGGGATTTAATTTTACACTCGGTCAAATTGGCCCTTGATGCAGAAAACACTGATAAATAAATGAAACAAAACCACCTGATTTATATTAAATGAATTATCAACATTCCAGCACAATAAGATAATGATAAATTATGAAATGACTCATTGTGATTTAAACACACGCAGCATTTCATATGTTTTCTAGCTGAGCTTCCAGCTCCTTTAAATCTCGTCTCGTGACTTTATTAGCATAAAACCAGGATGAACAAACCAATGTTTCCATTGTGGCTTTATTTAATGATTTTATGAAAATCCCTTCAGTTTATGAAATCATAAAGAGCGAAATGCCCAGAGATTAAACTGAAGGTTGAAATATTCTGCCAACAGGAGCATCGGCAGCTAACCGCGGCTGCAGCAGGTCGTTTCTAGAAAAGCTTTTCTCTGCCGCAGATCCAACATTTTAGCTTCAGGGTCTCAGGCTGCTGCTCCCGACTAACGGCTCCAAACGTCACAGAAGAACCGCAGGTCCAGTCAGACCCACCCGCTCCGGTTCTGACCTAACAGAGCGGGTCAAACAAACAGCCAGTACAAGAAAAGGAGGCTGGAAGCTGCCAAACACTCTCACACACACACACACTCACACACATATTTAATGAGAACTGAAGCACCAAAGACTCTGGAGAAATTGAAGGGATGCATCATTGATCCAGAGTTCATCTCCGTTATCCATAAATGTGTGTATTTATCCTCCCAGCTGCTAAACAAATGTAGTTCTGCATTTTCTGATTGAAATGATGAAACATGTAAATATGGAAACTTCAGCTCACCTCTGTTTCTTCTCCATGGCGTCGTTTGTAAAGTCAGAATAAAATATGAAAAATGAACCGTCACTTTAAACTGCCTTGTTTCTGAAAATGCACAAACTAAATAAAATTACCTTAAAAATGAACTGTTGTTTATTTTCCTTTTAAAACCAGCTAAATAACCAACTTACACTCGTCGTTTTTTTCCCTGTAGTTAATGAAGTTCTTCCTTCCTGTTCATCAGGACATCGGGCCGATCGGACCCGACCGGAACTGGAAGGGAATCGGCATCTCGCTGCTGGTCATCATGGCTGTCCTCTCCTGCATCGGCCTCTCCATAGTCCTGCTGTCTCAAGGTGAGCCGATGGCAGCAGCCGCTCGTCTCCTCCGCTGAGCGCTCATTTCTCCTTCCTGCTCTCAGATGGGTCGGGTAAGACGCTGGGCGCGCCGCTGGCTCTGGATGACCTTTTCCAGAGGAGCTTCGAGATCCACGATCCGGAGGCAAAATGGATCAGTGGTAAGTTTTAATCAATCACTCAATTGATCAGTCAGTCATGAAGGGGGAGAGCAGAGCAGCAGATCAGACAACAGCAAAGATGTTTTCCAAAAATTATCACCAAGTTGGGAACTTTAAATTTTAATTTATTAATGAATTAAAAGTTCAATGCAATTAACCGCTTTACTCTTTTATTTTTATATTCTTTGGTCCAGAACCAGAACCTTTGCATTGTGTTTCCAGTACGGCCATAAATCCGACGCACAGCTACATCCACTAACAGCCATAGACATAATATAAGGATAGACCCTCA
>NW_015113551.1:213077-230443 GCF_001443285.1 Poecilia latipinna | reverse complement strand
GCCCAGGTAGGAATCGTCAGCTCAAAACATGAAGTGTGGCCCTATATAAAAACATCACACAAACACTGACTGAATATAATCAGATTAAGAGTTTTTCTTTACAACAAAAAAACTGACACAAACCTGATCGCAACAGTGGGACTTGTGGGCCAACACACCTGGTCGAACACAGAGGAGATTGATAATTGCCCACCAGCCTGACAGCTTCCCTTTTATGGGAGCTCAAAATGTAGAGGAAGCGACCCCTGGTGGTTCCACCTGTTACAACCACACTAACTTTTTCCGCTGGAGCAGATTGAGGAACAGAGAAGGGAGAATTAATTATTATTAAGGGGATTTATTATCGTCAGAGGAGGACGATGAGAGAGACGTGACCAGGGACGGATTGAGGAAGAGTTCAGATTAGCTGCTGCTGCCCGGTAGGAAGGTGAGGAAATGTTACCCCTGAAAAGGCAGCGTTTCATCCAGGTGTGTGAGAGTGAGAGTGTGTGTAGGTGAGTCCGGGAGGAGGACGCTTCACTAACCTGGTAGGAAGTCAGAAAAACACTGGAAGAACACAGGAATAATGACGGCCCGTGGAATTAACAATGAACACGTTCTGAGATGTTTTTAGTAATAAGAATAATTGTGAATTTCAATAAAATAAAAAAAAATATTTTTTCAATAAATAAATAGAAGACTTAGAAAACAGCTACTGATACCATTTTAAAATGTTTTTAAAAATGACTAGACACATCTTCACTAAATACTGTCTGGGGGAGTGGTAGCCAAAATGTGGAAATGTTCAATATAGAAAATGACTGCAAGAATGTTAGGGATTAAAGTTTACTGTTAGTAATTACTACACTACACCTCTGTTATGTGTCCTTGCCGTATGTTAAATTAATCTGTATAAGTACATACAGAATAATATGTATGTACATATTATTTACTGACAAGAAGTGTGGCAAACTTCTTGTCATTAAACCAGTTTTCAAAGGGTGCATTCACACTGCCAGTAAATGCGACCTGTATGCGTTCTGCAGTGTAAACGGGCAAACGACCTGAAAGTGTCCCGCATGCGCAGTAGAGGGCGCCATAGCGTCAGCGTTCTCAGTGTTCTGCCAACTGCCATAAAAAGAAGAAGTGCTCAGTGTTTGCGGAAGTAAACATGGAGTCTGACGGTGGAGCTTAGCTTACATATTTGAAGTTGTTGTCCCGTATCAGGACGCAGAATAGTGAGGTTTGTTGAATCAGTGACGTTCAGTTCGGATGGATGCGGCCTGAACGTTATGGTCGCATTTGAATCGGATACGTACCGGATATGGGTCACATTCTTAAAGAATCCGACCTGTGCTGTTCACACTGTCATGAAAAGATCGGATACAGGCCGCATTACGTAAAAAAAAATCGGAATTGGGTCACTTCAGGCTGCAGTGTGAACGCACCCCTAGAGTTAATACTAAATCATATGTTTTATATAATTTGCTTGTATTGGTGGGGTTTGTAATCAAAAGAAGAAAACAAAACAGTAAAATATTGGCTGCTGGAGAACATTTTTAATTTCCACCCCTGGTGATACCTGAACAATACATACGTTATTCAGCACTATGCAGCACACCAAGCAACACGTATCCAATAATATGCAAATAAATAAAAATACGCCAAGTAAAGCAACGATGCATATCTAGCAATATTTCAATGTTTAGCAAAATACACAGGAAACAGCGCACATAATAATCCAGCTAAACTTTTCCGTGTTCCCCAGTGAAGCTCAACATCAATCCAAACTGCTCAAATAGCACATGTGAACAATTAAAATAAATAACTGTTCAGTAACGTTTGTATGAGAATGTAACAGAAAAGTAACACTCACCCATTACTTGTAAATAAAATCCACAGGTTGTTGTACTGAGTGCTAGCTGTTAGCCACTCGTAGCACTCATAGATAGTCTTTAAAATGCCTTACGAAGTTCTTACTGGTCTGTTAGTGAATCCACTGTGGGTTTTCCTTTTTTAATTATTTTTTTTTTTTATCCATGAAAGAGCGTTTATAAAAAGTCAGCAACTAGTAAACCGGATCTGAAGCGGAAGCGTAGCCATTTTGTAAACATCAAGTTTGCTACAGCGATGGGAAATCAGGGGAAGCTTTTACTTACATCCGGGCCTGCGGGACAGACCGGTGTTATGCCCAGAAACGCATGCCTGCCCAGAATGGACCTTACCACAGGGACCGCGTTTCATTGGCTAATGCCCATTTGACGTCACAGCGCAGCTACCGCGTGCGTGACCTTTGAAACTGTCGAGCGGGGCGGCAGGATTACGGGCGACGACATATTCGCGTTTTTAGATCGATTTTTACCCAGAATGCAAATGGAAAAAACCGTGAGCGAAACGGTGACTGGGACTGACTAGTATATATTCCATTGAGGGAAAGTAAGTTTCACATTTGCTCAAGAGCCCCCTGGTGGTTGAAGAAAAATCCACATACAAACCGGAAAATACAATATATGAAAAAAAACACTGAATGCTCTCTGGTATGAGGAGGCGGGCCGGATCGGGTATTGGTCAGGGGGCCGGACCAAATGAGGTGGCGGGCCGGATCCGGCCCGCGGGCCGTAGTTTGGGGACCCCTGCTCTAAACCCTCGCATGTTGATGAGAAAACGGACTGAAATATGACCGAATAGGAAATTTTAAAGATATTTGTAACATTATCACGTTTCTTAACCATGTAAGCCCTAAAACGGCTGGTTTTATTTTGCAGACTACTTAAAATAAATACGGTTTTTACACCTTTATTGACACGAGTTGAACTTTTTTTCAGTCAGTGTCTGCTGAAAATGTTCTCCGCAAATGGTTTGAAATTCTCTGCTTTTTCTTTTTACATCATAAGAGCATTACAGAGGCCCATTATGTAGAATATTTATATCACGCTTAACATTCTAGTCTATTAATGTAGGAGGGAATGGATTTTAATATACGAGTTTCAAAATATTTGCATCTGTCCTGTTGGTATGAAACTTATAGCAGTAGCTCAGAGAAAAAATGTCATTACGTAGAAAAGGTGAAATCCTTTAAAACTCTTTATTTCTCCAAGTTAGAAAGTCATACCAACTGTGGCCTGTTGCTCGCCGTTTCTGACTAAGAGTAGCTGGATTGAGAAGGACCTCGCTGCAGCAAACAGGAAGGGGCGGGACAGATCACGTCAGTCTCACACCTTATTTGAAAATGGAACCATTGCACTCTGGAATTGAAGGGGGCGCTATTTCCTATGTTATCCGCGGCCACCCCTTTTTTATTTTCTTTGGAAATCCATGATATATTTTCACCTTTAGGAAGGAGTTTCACTCTCAGCATGTATTTGAACTTCTCTCTTTTATTTACTTCAGCGCAGCTCACAGTTTTTAACAAATTCTGTAGCTTTCGGTGTACTTCTAAATCTGCTCCTCAGTCGCATCTTTTCAGGCCTGCTACTGCCTCTAGTGGCGTGGGGGGGGGAGTACAACTAATCTAATTTCTAAATCAAAATACCACAACGTCTTTATTATTTACTATTAATTTCAGCATTACTAGCCAAAGATAAATTATCTTTGGCTAATTTTTCATTTTCTTAAGGATGTAGAGCTAATTAAATGCAAACAATACCTGTATACATTATAAATAATTTCTATATATCTCCATCAATTATAGGAGGAACAAAACACATAAAAAACAACATGGTCAACTATAATAAAAGGACCATTCGCAGTGGATACGTAAGAAATTTAATTGAGCAAAAGTCAATAACAAACAAATGAATTAGGTACAAAAGAATAACCAGGGTTGTTAAACAGATACAAGCAAAAATTCACATTTTTGTTTTTACGGAGCCATCTATGTTATTCTGAGAGACTTTTTATTGGTAGAGTCTTATATATAGGAAAAAATAAGATGAAACTATTTAGTCTATCAACATGGAACTTTTCCTTCAACTCTAAAACAATAAATCATATTCATAGAATCACATTATCAACAATTTGTGAATAGAGCAAAACCCTTAGCACACTATAGGTAAATATTATTTAGTTTGGTTAGAATAATTATTGCACCATCAATAAAAGACGTCTAATAGATGTTCCTATTGCCAGAGTAACACAGTAATGCCTTCATGTCCTCAGAGGTTCAAACTGATGAATAAAGATGGAAAATATTTCTTGCCGTCTCCCTTGTTCTTTCAGCAAACAGTTGAGACAAAGTTGTTTTTGGTTTCACCACCATTTACCTGCTGTTATACCTGCCATTCAAAGTATTCTTAAAAGATTGTCTGTTAGTCTGCAGCGCATGTGACCAAACCGCCGAGGAGATGAAAAGTTAAAACTCAAGTTAGAATGTTAAGTTTTAACATTTTAACTCAACAACCTCTACCTAACTAGAGGTTATACACAACCTTAAGTTGGGTAACCCCCAGGTCTTCTTAAAAGGTAGAGCCTCTGAGAACAGTTCTTAAAGATACAGTCAGTGCTTTCAGCAAAGTTGAGCTGACTGTCCAGGAATGACTTGAGGTATTTAAAATTTGCCACAGTTTCAACAGGTTGGCCATCGAGAGAAACTGGAATCACTTTCAGATCTTGTTTATGTCGTTCAATTAGCTCTACTTCCTTAAGAAAATGAAAAGGCATGTTCTTTTTGTGAGGGAATTTATCTTTTACTGTTCCAGTAATGCCAGAATTAATAATAAGTAATAAAGACGTTGTGGTATTCTGATTTAGTAATGTAATTAGATTAGTTGTGTTACCACCCCCACGCCACTAGAGGCAGTAGCAGGCCCGAAAAGATGCGACTGAGGAGCAGATTTAGAAGTACAGCAAAAGCTACAGAATTTGTTAAAAAAAACTGTGAGTTTTGCTGAAGTAAATAAGAGAGAGAAGTTCAAAAACATACTAAGAGTGAAAATCCTTCTTAAAATGAAGAAATATCACAGATTTCAAAAGAAATTACAAACGGAAGGCCGCGGATAATATAGGAAATAGCGCCCCCTTCACTTACGGATTGCAATGGTCCCATTTCCAAAAAAGGTAAGAGGCTGACGGCGGTCCGTCCCGCCCCTTCCTGTTTGCTGCAGCGAGGTGAACTTGGCTGGATTAGTACAGCCGGGCCTGAGGCGGAGCTGTTCGCCAGATGCGTTTAAGGCACTTTTTAAAGTAGGAAATTAAAGTGAAACCTCAATAATACCAATAAGCAACTTGTTTGTAGAATAAAAATTAAATTATAGATACAATTAAAGATGATTGAAACATTTTACACTTTTTCTTTTCAATTTTATAGGGGTAGCAGAGAAGGTCCTGACAGCCCACCACTGAGTAGCAGCTAATGCTAATGTTAGCATCCACCGTAGCAGCTAATGCTAATGTTAGCATTCACAGTTCACATTTCTGAAGGATTTGAAGCTGAAATCTTAAAGATAAACACAGTCTGGATGTTTTAAAAAATCTTTATTGAGACAGAATACAGAGCAATAAAATACTTTTAATCTGAAATTTTTATGAAATAACCGTTTTGAACAGAACTAGCAGAAACCCAACAGGAGAATGAAAACCAATAAAACATCTTTTACATTTACATTTAAGCAGTTGATTTTGATCAACTGCCCCTGAATCTCGGTGCAGGGCTGAGGTTCAGCTCCGACATGACGGGAAATAATATTTAATTACTGTTTTTAATAAACGTTTAGTGTTTCTGTCGCTGCAGCGCAGGAAGTCATCTACCGTAGCTGGAACGGAGACATTTTCAAACTCAACGTCTACAGCAACGAGACCGAGCTGCTGCTGAAAAACTCAACGTTTGTGAGTCAAACTAACATTCAGATAAAATAATATTACTAAGCTCTTATTGTGGAGGGCTGGTGGCTCTAGCCCTGCTGTTAAACTTCCTGTCTCCCACCAATCAGCTCTTTCCAGTAAACAATTCATTTGCTGTTTTATTTCTGGCGGATGTTTTTATGCACAGCAGAAAATATTTAATTTCTTTTTCTGTACAGGCAACGTTTAAGGCTACTAAGTTTGCAGTTTCTCCAGACAAGAAGTTTGTTCTGCTGGGATACAACGTTCAGCCGGTGAGTCTTAGGTCGGGTTCTGGTCCAAACTTCAGACCAGTTAAAGTTCAGACATGTTATGACATCATCAGTTAATCCTGATCAGATATTAAAATTTTAAATAAGTAAAACTTTTCCTGTTCCAGTAACTAAACAGAATAATCAGGGAATGTTATGATGCCATTTATCTCTAAACCTTTTAAATGATCTGAGGAAGCCCAGACGATGATGTCACGGCTCTTCACGTCGCTGACTGGTTCCTTCACATCATGTGACTGAACCCTGCATCTGGCTTCTTAGAATCAGGAAAAAAAATGATTTAGTGTTTCATTTGAAGGAACAGTGTCCCTTTGGAAGGTCAAAGGTCAGGCGATCAGTGAATCTGAGGTCATGATTGGATGTTTGGATGGAACTGTTTGGGAACAATAACCAATAATCATCCTCCGCCCTCAGAATGTGGCTGATTAACGTCTCGTTTTAACGTTTAACCTTCAGAGGGAGTTAAAGATGGCCGCCGGGTTCTGCTCCATTAGAACCGACCCGATGTTCTGTAAGCCTCAGAACGCGGCTGATTAACGTCTCGTTTTAACGTTTAACCTTCAGAGGGAGTTAAAGATGGCCGCCGGGTTCTGCTCCATTAGAACCGACCCGATGTTCTGTAAGCCTCAGAACGCGGCTGATTAACGTTCCCCTGGTAGAAACTTAATGGAAACAATCGGCCTGTGGAAGGAAAACGTCTGAATTCAGGAGAAAGCAGATCTAATTTTCCTTCAGGAGAAATGAGAGGAAACATTCTGATATTATAGTTCATAGTTCAGAAATAAAACTGTTTGTTACTAAAAACACAATAATCTAACAAAACAACAGCTGCTGGTTTATTCTGGTTATTTGGAATATTTCCAGTTTGGGTTCGTCTGCATTTGCAGGCCTCATCTGGGCATTTATTTAAATTATTATTATTATTTGTGTATTTAGTTTAAATTTTATTCAATTGATGACACATACTAAGTAATTTAATTGGTTGTTTATTTATTTAGACTTGGCACTCTTCGCCCTCCGTACTCCTCATTATTATGTTTAACATAACAATGATATGCAGGCCTGTGACCAGGGAGAAGCAGCAGTCGTCCAGCCGTTTCCATCCTGCAGAATTAAAGCCTCTAGGGATAATACGCTTTACTCCTGAAATTAGCCAGCTGAAAACATCATCCTGGGATTATTCACTTTAAAGATAAGTTGGTAAGATGGAAGAAGCTCCTCATATTCTTTCTGGGGAGAGTGAACCTTATTAAGACTATAATTCTCCCTAAGTTAATTTCTCCAGTTCTTGTTTATTGACTCTAAAGATTTAGCTGGGATCAATGAAGCGGGAAACCTAAAATTAAAACTGAAGTCTGACGACTTCCCAGAGCCTTGGTGGACGGGGCCTGCATGAAGACAGAACCATGTCTGTCTGTATTTCACCGTTGGCTTCCCAAAAACACGCCGATCCAGGAGACGGGACCCGACAGAGAGTCTGTGGACCCGATCACCTTTAAGTCTGGTGATTAAGATAACTTAATAATCACTAATGCTGTTAAGGCATGGGGCGTTCTGAGGGACTGTTTGGACTCAATCTGAATTTTTCATCTTTCACAACGTTGGCAGACAACCTGGATCTGACAGTAGAGGGCGCTGGTCCTGATCTCTGGCAAGAAGCTGGCATCACATGATCTATGGCAGAGGAGCCCAGAGTGGGTTAGTTCTCTCCCTGGTTTAACAGGTTTAGGTTAGTTATGTTCCTGGTTTAACAGGTTTAGGTTAGCTCTCTCCCTGGTTTAACTCACCTGGATCCAATGATGGCTCATTAGAGGAGAGCACTGACCTGATGAGAATGTTGCTTCTACCACCAGGGAGAGAGTAAAACATGCAGGATGCCTCCAGGACCCACTTTGGGCACCACTGATCTATGGAGAAACGAGAAATTCAAGACATTTGAGGACTAAAAACAAAACATTGTCTACAGGGACTTTTATAAATATCTTCAGCTAAGGCATAAATGGAAAAGGTTATGGAAAAACAATCCTTGATTGTCAAACGTGGGAGATTTGTGTCCAGATTGTGCTGAGCTACAGCCAGAAACAAACACTGTGGAGAATTTAACCTGCAACAACGGAGCCAGCAGGGGGAGACATTTTGACTCTAGAACCTCAGAATGCAACCGATATAAAGAAATGCAGTATATACACAACGTATGCATATCTCCACATATGTATAGCAAGTTCAAGAAGGAAGCTCTGCTAGCTAACGGTGCTGCAATGCTAAGTTAGCATTAGCTAACAGTTAGCATTAGCTAACGGTTAGCATTAGCCCAGCGCTGGGTCTCCTCAGGCTCATGCCCAGTCACCTGGATACTCCACACTGTGCAGTTCCTCCTGATTTTGGCCAGAGAGTCAGGAAGATGAAAGTTTCTGTTGTGACAGCCTTCGATCCAAATGGAAAAACTTAATTTCTGAAGTTATTGTATGTGACAGATTGAGATATTGTCTGAATGGGAAAGGTTCTGCTCTTAAAAAAGATGGGAATGTGTTCCTGAGTGTCTCAAAATAAAAAGGCCAGTAATGTGACCCTGAATGATGAATATCTTTAAGTTTTTATATAAATGGGTTACTTTTTTCAAATTGCTGTTAATTATTTACTTGCCTCCTGTTTTTGCTTTAGTTTTCTGTCTGTTCTGTAGACGTTCTGTCCTGTTGTAGTTCTGTTTTCTTTGTAAATTTTCAAAATATCTAACAAACATAAAATTAAAAAAAGATACATATATAAATTATGCAGCAGTCAGCAGTGATGGGATATTATAAGAAAACCTGAAAATGAAAACGAAACCTCCCGACTGTCATGAAGCATACATCATCACCACTTGCTGCAGATATCTGCAGCTGTTTATGACGACACATAGTAAGATGATTACATTCTGACTCGTCATAATTCCCAATAAAGATACTTCATATGTATTTTGGATCAGAAATAATTCAGTAAATTAAACTGCAGACTCAGATAAATTAACTCATGATTCCTTTAAAGATCAGAGATCTCTGGAACATTTTTAATCTAAAGGTTTTTCATATTTCACATATCTTGCATTAATATTCTGACTAGTCAGTCTCTGATATCTGGAATAATTACTCTGTCAAAACATTGCAGATTTTTATGGAAGCCCATTTCCGCCACTCATAATTATCTCATTATAATGAGATGGTCTGCATCGGCTCAGGACGTTTAGGGACTGTGGAGGCTGATCCCCCTTTCAGTTCAGTCCATCTGCACCGTTTGACTTTACCGTCGGTCGCACCTGCTGCCAGCAAGCATCCAGCTAAATGTCGCTGTTTACAACGGTAAGAAATGTGGTTTTGTTCATTTAAGTCTGTAATATAAGCCAGTATAAAGTAATCAATTTGGCATCCTGACCACGGTAGCTAATCTTGAAGATAGCTTAAGAAGATGCATTCATATCTTTGAAGCTAACGTTTTCTGTTTCTTTACTTCGTCAGTCCACAACTGACTTTAACTGTAGTTAATATCCGAGGATTATGTGGTTTTATTTGCTGCAATGAGATGTTCAGTTTACCACAAAGTCGTGGTGTAATAACTGGTGAGTAGTTCGTAGATGCTGCATCTCGCTCCCAAACCAAACCGAAACCTCTGAGCTGATGTGTTTTTAAAAGTTAAACTAAAATATGTCATGTACTCTCTCTCGTTAATTATTATTATTATTATTATTATTAAATTCTAAATAATTTAAGTAACTAAACCACAAGCAAAGAAATGTAGATATAAATATATATATTTTGTCTGCAAATCTATTTTATTGATTTAATCAGTAAGTTCAAATAACAACCAATCCAACATGTTCTTGCTTTTGTTCAGTGTGTTGTTTCAGAAAGACGACTGGACAGCGTGAGCAGCTTTTCACGAACCTCTTCTGATCACACAGGAGGCCTTAGGTCCCGTTCTCTATCGAAAGGCCTCTGTTCTCCACAGATGGCTTCATTTTCAGTGTATTTCCTTTTCCACTGCTAAAGACAAGGTCATTATGGAACGGTACAGTTCTTTATTACCAATAAATGTTTTCTTATCTTTTCTGTGAACTTAAAGAAATTTCTGAAGATGTGTCCATTTTAAAAGTAAAACCTCTGTATATGCATATATTTGTGTAATTATATAAATAACTGGTTTATAGTTATTATAAAACAAAAGTTTTAAATTTAAAAAATAAATATTTTGGTGAAAAAATGTATTTGTAACATTGAAATAGTTTGAGTTTAGCCTTAGTAAAATATTTGACAAAAAAACATAGTGCTTAAAGGCATTATGAATGTCCCAGCCCGGGGGCTTTCTCCATGCAGAAAGACCACCTGTGCACCCACCATGCATCTCTGTGCATGGTGGGTTCTCTCCGGGTACTCAAGCTTCCTCTCACAGTCCAAAAACATGACTGTCAGGTTAATTGGTCTTTCTAAATTCTCCCTAAGTGTGAGTGTGTGTGTGCATGGTTGATTGTCCTGTCTGTCTCTGTGTTGCCCTGCGACAGACTGGCGACATGTTCAGGGTGACCCCACCTCTCGTTTTCTGTAGATAGACACTAGACCCCTCCCGACCCTACTAGGGATAAGGGTGCTAGAAAATGCATTGATGGATGGCATTATGAATGACTGTATTACTATTAGTTTTCCAGGTAAAATTATAATTTGCAGTATGACTTGCTTTACATTTTATTGGAAACATCTGATGATGGCCAAATGAGAGATAATCCAGATGGCTCTTGGCCTTTTCTTTCCAAATGGGAGAAATAGAGAAGGGTCCATAACAGATTTTGAAATAGATCTGAAAGATTATCAGGAAGTGCCAATTGATGACAAAATCTCTGTTGGACAAATGTTTCATGTTACAAAACTGACTATTCTCAGGTTTTACCTGACCACACGTAAAAAGAAGGCTAACCAGTCAGTCAGTCAAGATGAAGTTTTGTCTTCACCACTTTTTCAGGATCAAGACAGTTCTCTGAATCAGCCCTCCTCTTCATCTGCTGTAAATGTTGCAGCGACCAGCCAATCTGCAATATCCACAGTAACTTCTGACTTCCTATTTGTTGGAAATATAACAAATCATGACAATATTAACTTTTCACTTCATTCTGCAGAGCTCAGGGAGGAGGATTTGGATAGCAGTAACATAGTGTTTCTAGGACCGTTTTCTGACAGTGAGCCACAGATTTTGGGTGACACTTTGCCAATATCCCCTCAATTCTCATCATCTGCCAAGGCAGTGAAGAAGATACTGGTAATTCACAGAGGTCAGGTACTTCCTGAGCTCATAGCTCACTTCTGTGATGATGGACTTCTAGATAGAGACTTCAAAATCCAACTTGTCCTGACAGATAGAACACCTGAGATGGGTTATGATGATGGAGGAGTCGTTAGAGACCGTCTTTCTGAATTCTGGAAAGAATTCTATGATCAGTGTATTACAGGAAACACTTAAAAAGTGCCTTTTCTGAGGCATGATTATGGACAACAGCAGTGGGAGAGTGTAAGCTGACTAATTGTTTTTGGATGGACAAGAGAGAAATATCTTCCTATGAAGATTGCACCTGTCATACTAGAGCAAGCAGCTTTTGGACAGGTAAAAAGTGAGGTGGTGGAGAATTTCCTTAAGTGCATGCCTGAATCTGAGCGTTTTGTGTTTCAGTCGTGGCAGTCAGACTTCAGCAGTGTTGACAAAGAGGAACTGATAGAGATTCTTGACAACCACAGTTGCAGACGAATGCCCACTGCCAGCAATGTAAATGAAATCCTCCAGGAGCCTGCTTACATTATTGAACAGTGGCCCAAAACACTCAGTATCACCGGGAACAGCTTCCAGGACCTTTCTTCATTGTATGAAAACTTGGAACCAAGTGCAAGAAAAGTTTTGAAGTCCATTGTCTTTCCTCAGGAAATGAATATTCATCAGAAGGATATTCAAAAGTACGTTAGCACGTATATCAGGAATGCAGATTTGCAGCATCTGTCCTTGTTTCTAAGGTTCTGCACAGGCTCAGACCTGTTCCTGGATAAGAAAATTCTTATCGATTTCACAAAGATTCAAGGGTTTCTCAGAAGATCTGTGTCCTTGAGCTGTCAATCTATTATGACAGGTATCCAGATTTCAGTGCTGAAATGAACAAGGTTTTGGAGTCTAACGTATGGGTCATGGACATTAATTAAAGTTTTGAAAGTGGTGGAGGTAGAGGGTGGAGATACACAGTTGTGGAAGTCCTAAAAGAAAAACAAAGGAGATTAAGGTGGCTATTTAAAGTAACAAGTTGCCTATCAAGATCTAAGTAGATGTTTTGAGGATTTTCCCCCAAATTTCCTTGACAGAGTTTAAAGTTTCAGAGATAACATTTTATCTGGGTGATGTTACCTTTCCCAAACTTTCTCCAGATGTAATTAAAAGGATCAACTGTTTGTGATAGGTAACTGCTGATTTGTGCACCACAGTTGTTGGTTTGTTTAAGGATAGGTCGTCAAAACTCAACAAGGCTTCTTAGCACTACTCTTCTTAAAAATATCAATAATTTGGAATCAGTAGTGATTTTTGATGCAAAAAACAGTCAATACTTACTGTTAGGATTAAGTACAAAATGTTAAGTATTTGTAAGCCATAGGATGTTGTCATTTATGACTGACATTTATACTTTTACATATTCAAAGTTGAAGTTTTAAGTTATTTGAAATGTAATTAGTACAGAATTGACATTGTCCACATTATCACAAACATAGAAAATAAATATTGCAACTTAACTTGTTTTTCTTTTTTTGCTCTTTCCCTGGTCATTTTTTAGTCAAAAATGTGCAGCATTTAATGTCAATTACTTAATTATTGTTGCCAAAGAAACGTCTTATTGTAAGAAGTAGAGATATTCTACCACACATGGACAAGTTCTGCATTTTCAGATCTGCCAACTTTCAGGGGAGCAGTCAAAAATTCTATCTCTGGAAAGCCATGATGCCAGACAATAAAATGTAGCTGACTTTCGTTTTGCCATAATTAACATGTTAATTGTTAGCTGACATAATAAATCAGAAGAGGTAAAGTAAAAATGACTGTAGGAAATGTTTAGAAGTTCACAGCCAGAACAAACAAAAATAGGAACTGTTTATTGTTATTGTATCTTTTTATAAGACACAACTGTGTTGACTGTTGTACTTGTTACATTGCATTCATATTCATAAAATCCTTTTCTGAATTCTTTTTTTCTTTTTTGCACATTCTATTTCTTTTGTGGAAGGTTATAAAAAATGTCTTTTTTTATTTTACTGGGCACAACTTGGTATATTCCTTTATCTTAAGCTTATCAAATGAGTGCACTATACACCAAGGCAAGTTTTTTTAAGCACTTTATTTTTGGGAATGTCAAAATAATGGATTGTTCTTTGTTGGTAGAATAGAAAATAAATACATTCTGAACAAAGTGTAGAGTCTGTTTATGATTTGTTGTTGCACTGTAAATAAATTGATTGGCAATAATACAGAAAAATACTGAAATATATTCATCAAGCGTAATGACAACATTTGTACTCTTATCAAATTAAAACCAACTGCAAACAGCATATTGGTAGGAAAACTCAACTGGTTATCTGTTAGTAGTAACACGATTAAAATATTGCTTGTACATTTAACATTCATGTTCATATATCAACAGTATCCCTGAACAAGTAAGTCTAATAAAATAGAGAACCTGGAAATGTAGGCACTAATTAGTGTTGTTTTGAACAAGAGGCTAGTATTTTGTAATAATAAATAAATTAATAGATTGACCTTGACCTCAACACTGAAGGAAACTAAAATGTTTTAGTCTTTTTAGAAAAAATAGAAACAAATTTTAACTCATTCATGCATTTAGTTTTACAGTCAGTGTTTACACAGGACATACTGACACAATATCTGACTTGTTAGATGTTTTGTGGACCTGGGTGATTTATAGAAACTGTTCTCCCAGCTCATCACTGATCATTTGACGGAGTGTTACATAAAGATTAGTAATTTCATACACATCATCTGTCATTACCAGTCTGTGCTCAGTCATGAGTTCAGTGCATAAGTGAAATACATCAACATCACAGGGAAAGTCCTTGAAACGACATTCTTCTATACATATTTCCAGCTTTGTTAGATCAGCAGACTGTAAAAAAACCCGTACAGGTTGGGAACACCATGCATTAATGTGGGACGACCACGAGGAGCCCGAGGATTATTTGTAGATCGTATACGATGGACAACCTCATCCAGCTCCACCTGTTTGATTAAAATACAGAAAAATATAAGAAAATAGTTAGAAAAAAAGTCATGCTTTTGTATTATTTGTAACTTATTTCAAAATTGTGTGCTGAAAGCAAGAAGTAAATTTATAGGACCTGTATTGTTTGTAGTGTAGAAGAATATAATTATACTAAAAGGCATGTTGGTGGTTGATTCACATTAAGATATGTTTTTACTGAAAAGAAATGTACTGGGTCAATCTGACCTAGAAGTCAGAAAGGAACTCAGAATGGAGAGATGTGGAATAAGCAATCACCAAAGAGGGAAAGGTTAAGTTGTGCAAGAAAATTCTGGCAAACGTCTTTTCCTGCTTGCGTGCGAGGAAGTCGGCCAGGACTGGGAAAGAATCTTTGTTTGGACAGATAAGAAACCAACAACTTGAGTAATAGTTCTTCTGATGGAGCAGATTTAACTTCCAGGAGGTCAACCCCTAATTCTCTGAACTTCCAACACACATCCAGTGTAAGACGGAGCCAGAAGTGCTACGCAAGCGAGGTCCAGTAACGCCATTGGTCAAAGATTCCCAATACACAACAGTAGAGCTGGAACTGTATAAAAACTGATGTCAGAAATAAGAGACAAGACATTTTGGATTCTGAGACGATGAAATTGAGATGATGAAAATGTAATGTGTGAATCCGCAGATGTGCATTAAATGTCTTCCTGGTTGTCTGTGAGCCGGAGAGAATGGAGTTTGTGTATCGTTTCTTATTTCATGAGTTTGGCACCTTTTAATTCCTCCGTAGGAAACAAAACTGGATCAGTGATTTGTCCAGAAAGCTGTCAACAAAATAGCCATCGGCTTTAAGCTGGTCGAAATGGTCCATCCAAAACTGGGCACATTCACTTCTTAAAGTGCACCACCATCGCTCTGTCCTTTGGTTTCCTGCACTCGGACCGAGAATAACAGAGTCAAAACCATTTTCATCCTCGGTGTTGTGCAGAAATCTTTGCATCGCCGCCACATGAGTGTTCTCTGTGCCATGATCCATTCGTATCTTCTGTGGAAATCCATTATACTCCATCACAGCGTCAATGAAATAGCCAGCAATAATGTGAGGGTCACTATTGGTCTTATAGGCTTCTAGCCAGATCATTTTCCTCGAAAAGCCATCTATGCATCCATTAATACATATCCCATAAGGCTTTAATTTGTCGTACCCATCGATGTGCCAGACATAGTTTGGTCCCCGACTGACATATAAGCGTCGTCTCAAGCGATTTTGTGCAGGCAGGTCAACCCCGTTGGGATCCAATAAGCGCATCAAAAGACGTACCGTTTCCGTCTGTGACTATGCCAGCCATGCAACATTTCTGCTGCATCCACCTGTAGCCGTGCTGTCTCCCAGATCCTTGTAGTTGGTCCTCAATAAAAGAGGCCACTTCTGCAACATCTGTCTTGTTTTTTCTACGCCACAGGCGCTTCTTTTGCAGTCTTCTCTCCAGTGTCCGGAGACTCAATTTAACATTAACGTTTCTTCCAAAATTCGCAAGATTTCAAGATTCGTAAAACCACTTCTGAAGTATTGATCAATGATATTATCAGTATCCATGTCTTTCTATCAAGTTGAGCAACTCTAGTTATCTCATTATAATGAGATAATTATTTTTTATTTGTTTAACTGAGTGGTGGAAATGGGCTTCCATAGATTTTGCATATGGACACTTAAATAAAAAAATGAAAAGGTTTTTGAAACCTGTGATCCTGTTAATGTGTCGCCAGCAGCACTTTTTCTTTTTAAAGCCTTTTAAAATGTTTCTGTCTTGGTAGACACAGCATAACAACTAATAATGTTAGTTTATAAATCACTGAACGGTTTAGCACCACAATGTATTAAATATCTGTTATTGCTGTATCAACCTTCCAGACACTCAGGTTCTGGTTCTGCTCTGCATCAGAACCAGAACCAAACGAGGAGAAGCAGCATTCAGTTTCTATGCACCAAAGATTTGGAACAAACTTTCAGAAAACTGTAAAACAGCTGAAACACTGAGAGCCTTTAAATCTCAACTTAAAACCCACCTGGTTAGAGCTGCTTATGGCTAAGTTAGGGTTAGAGTGGTTTTTGATGTCTTTAATGTTTTTATCTTTAGTTTTCATCTATTTATTAATGTCGTCTACTGTTTTTATTTTTTCTTTAATTATGTAAAGCACCTTGAAATGCCTTGCTGCTGAAATGTTCTATACAAATGAAATGATTGATTTGACTGATAGAGAACAAAAAGGACATTTTTTTCAGATTTCTGAATCAGTCGTAAAGTTCAGGAAGTTCTCGTTCTGTTTTCTCCCAAACTGCTCAGCTGCTTCTGACCAGGAAACCCAAAATAATCCTGCAGGCATCAGTTTGGACAGCTCAATAAGGGGCCTTACGGGTCATTTCTTAATTCACATATTTATAAAAATGTCATTTTAATTCATCATAGTGATGTTTGAGATGTGACTCTTTAAATGATGAATCTGTGACATTTCAAATATCTTGAAAATGTTTTGATCTTTCAAAATGTAAGAACATTTCTTCAATTATTCTCACTTGTCAGAATGTAGAAGCAGAAATCTGTTTTACAGCTGTTGACAGGAAAACCTCGGCACACCGCTTCACCCCAGATGGAAACGGGTTGATGTCGTTTAAAACAGGTTGATGACGGGCGACGTTGCGTTTGGGTTCCAGGTCTACAAGCATTCCTTCCTGGCGTCCTTCCTGATCTACGACCTGTCCACCAGGTGAGCCGCTGCCCTCATGTTGGGCACTGCAGCCACTCTGGGTGCTTCATGCGGTGCGTTCACTGTCCAGGGAAGTGTGGGAGCTCAACCCGCCAGAGGTGCCGGACTCCGTCCTGCAGTTCGCCTCATGGGGCGTTCAGGGACAGCAGCTGGTGAGACATTCAGGACCGTCTGACACTTTTTATGTTTTAATAAAAAAATCTGTTTTTTCTGTCAACATGCAATGCTGAGAGCAACCATGAGAAATAATA
>NW_015113551.1:204134-209505 GCF_001443285.1 Poecilia latipinna | reverse complement strand
TCTCTCTCTCTCTCTCTCTCTCTCTCTCTCTCAAGACTTTCTTTATAAATGATGAATGAAAATATATTTAATCCCATTAACAAATGGAACATCTTGGCTGCTTCTGATGAATATTCAGACATTTTTAAATGTTTTTTGCTCAACTTTATGTTGTCTTATTTTGTCTGTTTTCACCAATCGGTATTTTTCATTATTTTCTGGAGTGAGCAGCGAAGCAATCAGAGATAATAAAAACAATAAGCAGAAAGCATCATAATTCAATGTCAGATCCAGCTGCTGTTTGGTTTCATGCAGCTGTTTATGGCTGATATTTACTGAGCGTCAGAAAACGATTCAGACATGAGAGCAAAGGAAAAGTCATTTCTCCGAGTCTGTAATCCGTCTGCTGGTCTCACAGAAAATTAAACATTTACAATTGTTTTAAAATCCCTAAAAACTGTTTAAAAAGCTTCAGCAGAAATGTAAGCAGCTCTTATCACTTTAACCTGCCTGCAAGAAGATGATGATGATGATGATGATGATGATGTGTCTCACAGCAACGGGTACAAGAGGCTGGAACCTCTCTGATCACCTTTGACCTTTACCAGAGGCTGTCTGCAGCGTTAGTCCTCCAAGTTTTAAAGAGAAACTTTAAAACACAAAGAGTCTGATAGTCACTGCAGCTGCTGGAAGCCATGTTGGACTTCCTGTCTGATCCGCTCATAGATAAATGGCTGATAGATATGTGATCGTCTCTGCTTCTCCAGCTCTACGTCTTTGAGAACAACATCTACTACCAGGCCGACAGCAGGAGTTTCTCCTGGAGGCTGACGTCGTCCGGACAGGAAGCCGCCATTTTCAACGGCATCGCAGACTGGCTGTACGAGGGTAGGGCTCACCGGCTGCTGATTGGCTGAACTCTTAGCAGCAGAAAAAGGGACGCTAGTAGCACTAGCTGTTTCTGTTAATGCCGTTACGGCCCTGGGCCTTGTGGGATGGGTTGCAGGTCTTGTTGTCTGTCTTTGTGCTCCTCCCCCTTACAGGTGCTGCTGATCAGGTTGATTGGGAGCGCAGAGTATGTGAACCTGGCTGCCGTCTTCTGGGTGGCCTTCAGCCTCCACTCTGACGCTTGTGGTGTTTTGTTGCCAGGCCTCAGCTCCCCTCCTTTTGCACTTTTGAGTTTCTTTGTTTTGGCACCTCAACACTTCCATATGCACTCATACAACACATCCAAGCATTTGCATTACACCACTGATACTGACATCCACAATCCATTGTTGTTTTTGTTAATATTCATTTTTCTGCACTTTAACCACGGCATGGTTTCACGTTTTTGTTATGACCTTGAGCCAGTCGTAACAATGCATATTAAGGTAAATGTGTTATTAAAGTTCTGAACATTTTTACAGGAGGGATTCCAGTCATTGTTGTAACTCCAGAAAAAGCTGAGATTCACTGAAATCATCTACCTGAGCTTCTACGGAGAGCTGAAGCTGACAAAATTAGAAGATCCTGGAGAAATATAGAAATATTTTTAAATGAGTTCCCATCAGAAAATGTAACAAAGATCACTTAAAAATCATGAGAGACTGTCTTTATTGCATTAAATCAAAATTTATACAAAGATGTCCATCATTTTATTTATGCTGACCTTTAATTTTCAATCAGATTAAATTCCTTTTTTCTGCATCAATTTCCATAAAATTATCTGTTTTTAATTTAGGTTAAACTAGGTTATGCTACTCTAGGCCAGGCTAGGCTATGCTAACTCTGCCCTGCATATCCAGAGGAGGTGCTGGACTCCCCGGTGGCCCACTGGTGGTCCCCTGACGGCTCCAGGCTGGCCTACCTCACCATCAACGACTCGCTGGTCCCCAGCATGATGCTGCCTCGCTTCACCGGCTCGCTCTACCCTCGAGGGACGGAGTACCCCTACCCCAAGGTGGGCTCAAACCCAGCTGATGTGTTAGCTTGCATCAGGCTGCAGCAACATTTAAAGTCCTGGAAACTAGTCCAGGAAGAAGATTTGCAGATCTCCAGAAGTTGGGAAAGTTTTGTAAACATTTGCAGACGGAGTCCGGAAGTTAGGTTGAGGTCTGACTTTCTGAAGCGTTTCATCAGAGCAGTGTGTTTATTTCAGCCTGTATGAATGAGGCTCAGAAAACGGCCAGAGCGGCTCTCAGGCAGTTATCAGTTTAATCACCCCTCCTGCCTTCTACCAATAAAACTGCTTCATTAACAGAGTTAGCATCAGCTTTACCTGCAGAAGAGCAGAGGCTAGCAGAGGCTAGAGGCTACCAGTGGAGCAGCTCTCCACTGGTAAATAAAAACATATCTGCATATTTACAAAGCAGATTCTGATGTTTCTGATAAACGGATGTTTCCTCAGAGCCCTAGGCAGAAATAAACTCCCGTCTTCCCCAGACGGCCGTGGAAACCCTGCTCCTACCTTTACTATCATCATTAAGTCCTCTGCTGCTAATGCTACTGCTGCTCCTGTTTGTTTCCTGCAGATGGGGCAGATCAATCCCAGCGTCAGCCTCCATGTCGTCTCCTTAGACGGCAGCTCCACCTCCACCCAGATCAGGCCTCCTAACAGCCTGGAGAACAGGTCTGACCTTTAACCCCTGCTCCAGACACACAGGACCACTTTAACTGCCATTGGGCTAGCTGCAGTAGCGTTAGCTTTGGAGAGGCTGCTAACTAGCTTTCTGAGGCTGGTCACCCACTGGATCACATAGCATGGATAGGCTAACAACTAGCATACCAATACTCACCATCTTCTGAGTTGTCTTCTTACTCTACTGTCTGCTAGCACAGATAGGTTAGCTTTAGCTAGGCTGTTATTAGCTTTGGCTAGGCTAGCATCAGCATTAGACAGGTTAACAGCTGGCATTCTTAGGCCAGCTGTTAAACTTGTATTTATATTATTTGTAGCGCCGTACATCAGTGACGTTGACATGAAACCAAGCATAAACGTGCTTCATCACAGAGCTGAAGTTGGCTTCTGATTGGGCGATTCTAGCTAATGTTTCACAACATTTGGCATGTTTCATTAGCTCTAGTTTACAAACTTCAAACATGAACTAGATTATTCTAGATATTAAAAACATAGTTTGTGATTTACATCATGATTAGTGAAGGTCCAGATTACTAACGTAGTTTGATGTGTCCAGTGCCGAGTGTCTGTCTACAAACCGAACAACCTGGGATCCAGTCTGCTTCTGTTTGCATGTCTGTGCAGTGATTTCTACGTCACCATGGTGAAATGGGTAACCCGGCAGAATCTGAGCGTCCGTTGGGTCAATCGAGCTCAAAACATGTCGATTCTTTCTCTGTGTGACGCGTCGTCAGGCGCCTGCGTGACGGTAGGAAGCCTAACGCTCATCAGTCACCCAGGAAGGACAAACATGGAGCTCCAGTGACCCGACTTCTTCTCCTTTACCCAGAAACACGTGATGACATCAGAGGCGTGGCTGGACCGGCAGGTCAGGGTTCTGGATGGTTCTTCTATTCTTAGCCGGGTTTTAATGTCGCATGTTGATGAATCAGCAGCTGGATGTGGATCTTTCCTGTTCCTGAACAGATTCTTCTTTCAGAAAGGATCCAGTTGGAACATTATCTGGATCACCAAACTGGTTTCAGAACTGAACCAGGACCAGAACTTTCTGAACAGCAGTAAAACCATGCCTCAATAGTGGACAGCGCTAACGAAAAGCTAGCTGTGCTAGCCCTAAAGCGCTAACTACAAACAGTAGTTACCCTCGGCGCCGGGTCATTTTCCAGGTGGGGCCATGAGGCGTTTCATCACCTCTGTTGTCAGGCGCTTGTTCAACCGACATGATGCACAGCCTGTCAATCAGTTCAGAGGGTTCGTCTCAGTTTGTCCCGTAGCAGTAAACATCCTGTAGGACGATGTTTCTGGGTCTACGCGCTGCGGTCACAGAGATTTGGTGGAACATAATCAGAAAATGTTTTAATAGTTGTCAGTGGAGAACATGCAGAAGGAATGGACTCCATATGCCTGCAGCCGATCCAAGAACAGTGTTGCAGCACCGTGTCTGTCACCATTACATGTTTGGTGTGAACGCAGCAGTAGCAGGTCAAACAGTTACAACTGGGTCAGCTCTTCAGTTCGCCACACACACACACACACACACACACACACACACACAGCTCATAAACCAGCGACCCGCCAGAACCGCGCAGGGTAAAAAGCTCTGGCAGGATCCAAACACCCTCTTTCATTTTCAGCTTACAGAAAAAGCGCCAAGTCGCCAAATTTACCAACGTAAACTGACCAATAAGATTTAGGCTTTGTGCGAATCTCCAGGACTCACACAGCTCGCTACGTACAAGACGTTCTGACACAGAAGACTTTTTTCTCCTAAATGTTAATAGTAAAGAGGGTCAGATAGTAAAAATCAAATGTTATTCTTTTCTGTTTTGCTTAAAGGAAATCTGAGTGCGTACAGCTTTACAGCTGCGGGCGCTCTGTGCTCCGCTACTGTTAAAAGTCCAAAATACGCACAATAGAAATATGCCGAGGATAAGATAGATGTGACAGAAATCACCACTGGTCAAATATTTGGAACATTTAAAAAAATAGATGTCAGATATCCTCCAGCAATGCCAGTTCAGAGCAGCAGGACAAACTAATGGCTCCATCGTCTGGATGCAGATTATATTTGCTGCTTGTTCCACAAATTGTGCAGGAAAGAGATGATGTGAGTGGGACAGATAACCAGCCAGACTGCTGACAATATTTTTGCATTAAAAACAAAATGAAAAACACCATGAATAAACTTTAATGTGCTTCTTATTTAGCACAAAAATGAATTTCAACAGCCAAAGAGAAATCCATCAATAGGGATCAATACTTATGGCTCCTGACGGCTGATTGGCTTTTGGAAGAGCAAAGAGGGAAAAAAACAAATTCATGCAATTATTTTTCAACCTGAGCCAAAATGATCTGCTCTGGGCGAAGTGTGGCTGAGCATTTGGTCCGGAACCATAACCGGACATGTGGGCCCGATGTCTCTTTCTTTTTCTTTCATCCCAACACCATTAGAAAGAAAACGTCGTCACGGTCCTATAAATGGTGACAAACACAGAAATCTCATTTAATCTTTAGGCAGAATTGGTTCAGACCTGGACCGGATCAGAGCCAGAGCCTGTTTTCAGGTGTCAGACCGGTTCTTGATCCCAACCCGACCTGAAGCTGCTGCATGTTGTTAACCTTTGGGTGACCGTTATGATCTGGAGCCTTTTGGTCCAGACCTCAGTGCTGCAGGTTTTATCTGTGCCTCTGTCTGCATAGAAACACTGACGGCTGTCAGACTGTGGAAATGACTGGAGGACCAGCAGACGGGCAGGGCCGTACAGTGGGGGG
>NW_015113551.1:200028-203252 GCF_001443285.1 Poecilia latipinna | reverse complement strand
TCTACTGTCTGCTAGCACAGATAGGTTAGCTTTAGCTAGGCTGTTATTAGCTTTGGCTAGGCTAGCATCAGCATTAGACAGGTTAACAGCTGGCATTCTTAGGCCAGCTGTTAAACTTGTATTTATATTATTTGTAGCGCCGTACATCAGTGACGTTGACATGAAACCAAGCATAAACGTGCTTCATCACAGAGCTGAAGTTGGCTTCTGATTGGGCGATTCTAGCTAATGTTTCACAACATTTGGCATGTTTCATTAGCTCTAGTTTACAAACTTCAAACATGAACTAGATTATTCTAGATATTAAAAACATAGTTTGTGATTTACATCATGATTAGTGAAGGTCCAGATTACTAACGTAGTTTGATGTGTCCAGTGCCGAGTGTCTGTCTACAAACCGAACAACCTGGGATCCAGTCTGCTTCTGTTTGCATGTCTGTGCAGTGATTTCTACGTCACCATGGTGAAATGGGTAACCCGGCAGAATCTGAGCGTCCGTTGGGTCAATCGAGCTCAAAACATGTCGATTCTTTCTCTGTGTGACGCGTCGTCAGGCGCCTGCGTGACGGTAGGAAGCCTAACGCTCATCAGTCACCCAGGAAGGACAAACATGGAGCTCCAGTGACCCGACTTCTTCTCCTTTACCCAGAAACACGTGATGACATCAGAGGCGTGGCTGGACCGGCAGGTCAGGGTTCTGGATGGTTCTTCTATTCTTAGCCGGGTTTTAATGTCGCATGTTGATGAATCAGCAGCTGGATGTGGATCTTTCCTGTTCCTGAACAGATTCTTCTTTCAGAAAGGATCCAGTTGGAACATTATCTGGATCACCAAACTGGTTTCAGAACTGAACCAGGACCAGAACTTTCTGAACAGCAGTAAAACCATGCCTCAATAGTGGACAGCGCTAACGAAAAGCTAGCTGTGCTAGCCCTAAAGCGCTAACTACAAACAGTAGTTACCCTCGGCGCCGGGTCATTTTCCAGGTGGGGCCATGAGGCGTTTCATCACCTCTGTTGTCAGGCGCTTGTTCAACCGACATGATGCACAGCCTGTCAATCAGTTCAGAGGGTTCGTCTCAGTTTGTCCCGTAGCAGTAAACATCCTGTAGGACGATGTTTCTGGGTCTACGCGCTGCGGTCACAGAGATTTGGTGGAACATAATCAGAAAATGTTTTAATAGTTGTCAGTGGAGAACATGCAGAAGGAATGGACTCCATATGCCTGCAGCCGATCCAAGAACAGTGTTGCAGCACCGTGTCTGTCACCATTACATGTTTGGTGTGAACGCAGCAGTAGCAGGTCAAACAGTTACAACTGGGTCAGCTCTTCAGTTCGCCACACACACACACACACACACACACACACACACACAGCTCATAAACCAGCGACCCGCCAGAACCGCGCAGGGTAAAAAGCTCTGGCAGGATCCAAACACCCTCTTTCATTTTCAGCTTACAGAAAAAGCGCCAAGTCGCCAAATTTACCAACGTAAACTGACCAATAAGATTTAGGCTTTGTGCGAATCTCCAGGACTCACACAGCTCGCTACGTACAAGACGTTCTGACACAGAAGACTTTTTTCTCCTAAATGTTAATAGTAAAGAGGGTCAGATAGTAAAAATCAAATGTTATTCTTTTCTGTTTTGCTTAAAGGAAATCTGAGTGCGTACAGCTTTACAGCTGCGGGCGCTCTGTGCTCCGCTACTGTTAAAAGTCCAAAATACGCACAATAGAAATATGCCGAGGATAAGATAGATGTGACAGAAATCACCACTGGTCAAATATTTGGAACATTTAAAAAAATAGATGTCAGATATCCTCCAGCAATGCCAGTTCAGAGCAGCAGGACAAACTAATGGCTCCATCGTCTGGATGCAGATGAGATTTGCTGCTTGTTCCACAAATTGTGCGGGAAAGAGATGATGTGAGTGGGACAGATAACCAGCCAGACTGCTGACAATATTTTTGCATTAAAAACAAAATGAAAAACACCATGAATAAACTTTAATGTGCTTCTTATTTAGCACAAACATGAATTTCAACAGCCAACAGAGAAATCCATCAATAGGGATCAATACTTATGGCTCCTGACGGCTGATTGGCTTTTGGAAGAGCAAAGAGGGAAAAAAACAAATTCATGCAATTATTTTTCAACCTGAGCCAAAATTATCTGCTCTGGGCGAAGTGTGGCTGAGCATTTGGTCCGGCCCGTAAACGGACATGTGGGCCCGATGTCTCTTTTTTTATCATCATCGTCACAGTGAAATGGTGACAAATACAGAAATCTCATTTAATCTTTAGGCAGAATTGGTTCAGATCTGGACCGGATCAGAGCCAGAGCCTGTTTTCAGGTGTCAGACCGGTTCCTGGTCCCAACCCGACCCGGAGCTGCCATGTGGTAACCTTTGGGTGACCGTTATGATCTGGAGCCTTTTGGTCCAGACCTCAGTGCTGCAGGTTTTATCTGTGCCTCTGTCTGCATAGAAACACTGACAGCTGTCAGACTCAGAGTTGTGTGCAGCCTGTGGAAATGACTGGAGGACCAGCAGACGGACAGGGCCGTAGAGTGGGGGGGGAGGGCAATGGCCCCCAGGGCCCCGTTCCGGCGCCTATGGTAGTTACTGGTGATTGCTGGGTTTCAGTCACGTGACCCAGATGACGTGCGAAATTCAGATGGAGGTCAGGAAGTGGATTTCTCCAGTTCAAAACAAAGCAAAACCACAGCAAGTAGCTAATGCGCTAAACAGGCTGGAACAGCCGAGGCATCTGAAAAATACGCATAAATTTAGGATATGATCCATAATATGATCCATATTATCTCGGTAAAACAGACTTCTCTCATAGCAGGGGTTCAGAACCACTGCCATGTCTACACAGAATCCCAAAACCTCAACAAAGATGGCCGACTCTGTTCAACAGAAACAAACCAATAAAAGAGAGATTTACAATTTACCTGGAACCAAAACAGAACCAGAACCAGGACCAGGACAGAACCAGAAACAGAACCAGGACAGAACCAGAACCAGGACCAGGACAGAACCAGAAAAAGAACCAGGACAGAACCAGGACCAGGACCAGAAACAGGACCAGAACCAGAACAGAACCAGGACCAGGACAGAACCAGGACCAGGACAGAAACAGGACCAGGACCAGAACCAGGACCAGAGCCAAGACCCAGACCAGGACCAGAACCAGGACCAGAACCAAGACCCAGACCAGGA
>NW_015113551.1:192524-196589 GCF_001443285.1 Poecilia latipinna | reverse complement strand
TCGTCCCGCCCCTTCCTGTTTGAGAGGAGAGCCAGGACCAGAACCAGAGCGAGAACCAGGACCAGGACCAGGACCAGGACCAGAACCAGGACCAGAACCAAGACCCAGACCAGGACCAGGACCAAGACCCAGACCAGGACCAGGACCAGGACCAGAACCAGGACCAGAACCAGAACCAGGACCAGGACCAGAACCAGGACCAGAACCAGAACCAGGACCAGGACCAGGACCAGAACCAGGACCAGAACCAAGACCCAGACCAGGACCAGGACCAAGACCCAGACCAGGACCAGGACCAGAACCAGGACCAGAACCAGAACCAGGACCAGGACCAGAACCAGGACCAGGACCAGGACCAGAACCAGGACCAGGCTGACTGTCTCTCTGACCTCCCAGCACCAGGTGCCGCTGTTCTCCACAGATTGCTCTACGTTCTTCATCAGCGCCGCCCAGCGTGACAGCGGTCATGGCGTATTCAGTCACATCTTCATGGTGTCCAGCCAGGTAGGCGCAGAGCCCCCTGGTGGCCTGGAGGTGCTCTGCAGGGTTAGCATGTGGTAGCTAGCCCTGCTATGTGTGCTAACACTGCTCTCTCTGCTCTCAGTCTGACGGGGAAGAGGTCAAAGTTCAGCAGCTGACCTCTGGAAGCTGGGACGTCTCTGAGGTCCTGTCCTACGATGAGAACTCCAGATCAGTGTGAGGTTCTGGTTTCAGAGCCAGGTCCAAATTTAAAAGACTTCAGATTGAATTATTCTGATTTATTTAAAGCTGCAGCTTTTCTCTTATTAGTAATATCAGAAGTAAATTATTTAATTATTCAACCAGATGATTTCTTCTGCTTTCCAGATATTTCCTGAGTTCAGAAGAAGGATCGACTCAGCAGCACCTGTACAGGTTGGTACAGGATCCGGTCCAGAGCTTAACCTGATCCGGTCCAGAGCTTAACCTGATCCGGTCCAGGGTTTAACTTGATCCGCTCCAGGGTTTAACCTGATCCGGTCCAGGGTTTAACCTGATCCGGTCCAGAGTTTAACCTGATCCGGTGCAGAGTTTAACCTGATCCAGTGCAGAGTTTACCCCGATCCAGTCCAGGGTTTAACCTGATCTGATCCAGATCTTAACCTGATCCGGTCCAGGGTTTAACCTGATCCGGTCCAGAGTTTAACCTGATCCGGTGCAGAGTTTAACCTGATCCGGTCCAGAGTTTACCCCGATCCGGTCCAGGGTTGAACCTGATCCGGTCCAGGATTTAACCTGATCCGGTCCAGAGTTTAACTTCAGGATTTCTTCTGAGCTATTGAGTTTTAGCTACAGGAGCATTAAACTGACGATAAAACTGCAGCTTTACAGTTTTATCCTCCTGTGATTAGAGTAAACGTTACTGTGTGAACCAGACAGAGGTGGATGTTGACCTTCATGTTGACCTTTGCTCTGCTCCCTCAGCCTCTCTATGTTGAATGGTTTCCATAAGGAATGTCTGAGCTGCTCTCTGTTCAAACCCGACTGCAGCTTCTACCAGGCCGCCATCGCTCCGGATCACCGACACGTTCTGCTCAGCTGCACAGGTAAAACCTGGCAACCTGAAAACCTGCTTCTGCCTCACAGTAAACCAGCAGGGCTGTTTACTGTGAGGTTTTCTGGTTTTCCAGGTTTATTTCTCTTTAAATGTTTTTATTCTTTACTTACGCTAAATGTTTTGAGAAAGCTGAAATGCTAAATAAAAAGCTAGCTCTGTTGTTAGCGCATTAGCATTATCCACAGAAAATCTGTTAAGACAGTAATGAGGGGAAACACGAGGCGGCTTCATAAAAAGCCCTAAATTTCAGGAGTTTAATTGTTCCTAAAATGTTGAAAAATTCCTTTTAACTTTTAAACTTGTGTTTTAAAGTGAATAGCTTTAATAATCCTGGACTGCAGGTCAGGATTTCAGAACAGAAAAGCTGTGAACTAATGTGATCAAAACTCGGTGACGTGAAGGATGAATATCAGGAAAAATGAAAGATAAATCAACTTTCCTCCTGACGTCACCTGCAGGTCCGGGGATTCCTCAGACGACCGTCCACCGGCTGGACGACCTGAGCAGTGAGTCCCTTCAGGTCACTGACCTGCACCAGGTGTTCCTGCTGTCAGACTCCCAGATGGTCACATCTGGGATTTCAGACGTAGATCTGTAGCACTCAAACCCGCCTCACAGGAGAAGAGTTTAGGTCTGCAGCGTTCAGCTTCCTGAGAGAGTGGGCAGATCGAAGCTGCAATCAGTCTGACATCACTTCCTGCCGCCGCTCCCATCACTTCCTGCCGCCCCTCCCATCACTTCCTGCCGCCCCTCCCATCACTTCCTGCCGCCGCTCCCATCACTTCCTGCCGCCGCTCTCATTTCACCGCCATGCTTCCTGCGTGGAGGCATCAGAGCAGCCGCTCGCCGCGCAGCTGGATGTTTTTTCCGCTGATGGATCTCGACTTTCTCTCTGAACCTCGGCAGGATTTACGACTCTGGAAAGAAACGCAGAGCTGAGACGGGTTCTGACAAACAGAACGGTACCGAGGACGGACCGGAGAACCATACAGATAAATAACTCTGGTGAGAACCCAGACCAAGTCCACTGCAAGCTCCAACACCCAGTTGAACCATTAGATCCATCAGAACCCCCAGTAGAACCATCAGAACCGTCTTTAGGTGTAATTAGTTTAGCTGTGATGTCAGAGGTCGTCTCTGCTCCTTGTGCAGGATTGGTTCTGGAGCTGCTGGTTCCGTCGGACCTGGACGAATCGACGGAGCATCCGCTGTTACTCCTGTTGTACGTCCGTCACTTCATTCACACATTTAAATATAAAAACTAGTGAATCTCTTTTTAAAAGTTTAAAACATTATAACTATAAATTAGCCTCCTGCAGTGGTGGGCTTACCTCTGCTAATAGCAGAGCTAATTTTTAGCTTAGTGCTAATTTAAAATGCTTAGCACACTTAGCTTTCTCTAAAGTAATCTTTCTGGATCATTTCTGAATCTCTAATCTTCTTGTCTGTTTTACAAACTTTCAGTTGAAATAAAGTTAAATGTCTGTTGACGTTTTGGACAGGAATTTTTCAGGTAGTTATTCATTTATATTCATGCTTTTATTTTGAAGTGGGTAAGGCAGCAGTTCTGTTTAGGTGAATGATTGAAAGCGGTAGAGGGAGGAACACGACACCAACATGAACAACCAGGCTGGTAAACAGATTCATGGAAACGTTTCACATATGTGCAGTGCATAAGTGTTAGCAGAACTAATGTTAATAGCTAGCGCTTTAAGGTTAGCGCAGCTAGCTGTCCCGTTAGCGGTTTCCACCACTGACGCCAGAATTTGTTCAGGTTTTTTTGCTGTTGAATTTTTCTGTTGAACGTGTTTGTCTGTAGAGACAGCGCCCCTGGTGGCCGGGTGGTGAGCGAGCGTTTTTCTCTGGGCTGGGAGTCGGTTCTGGTCAGCTCTGATCGGGTCGTGGTAGCCCGTGTGGATGGGCGGGGCAGCGCCGGCCGGGGTCAGGACGTCCTACAGGCCGTCTACCAGAACCTGGGGGTGGTGGACGTTCAGGACCAGATCGCGGCACTGCAGTAGGTTCTGCTGCCTGAATGGGCCGGAGCTCTGCTAGCTAAACACATATAGCATGCTAATGCTAAATATTTATCCCCCCTTAGAGGACAAGTCAAAGTTTGATGAAAGCATCTGGAATTTTTCAGCCAGATGATAAAATGATCTTGGTTTGTTTTCTGGTTTTATTGTAAAATTGATGGAAGATCTTCAAGCCCTTCTTGCCAGAATTTATGATTATTTAGAAAATAAAATGTTGATTTGGACAAACAAGGCTTGTTCCTTTTAATACAGCTCAAATAAAACATAAATGTTGGTATTTAGTAGGCCTGTCACGATAACAAATTTTGCTGAGCGATTGTCTAAAAAATTATTGCGATAAACGATAATATTGACTAAGAATGCATGTGATTTCCTGCCATAGATAGAAATACTGGAACTGATAAACTAAATAAACAAAACAATCAAAAACAAAAATAAAATTGATTCTCAGTCTCC
>NW_015113551.1:183739-186788 GCF_001443285.1 Poecilia latipinna | reverse complement strand
CGTGCGATTAATTGATATATCGTTTATCGTGACAGGCCTAGTATTTAGGATTCAAATGACCAAATCTGGTTCTAACTCTGACCACCAGATGGCAGACAAGTGCTTCAGAATTATCCTTGGTCTGTGTAGAATATGCATCAACAGTCATTAGTGGTGCTACATAAACTAGCCCAGCTGTTTGGGAATTTTACTAAAGTTTACAACATTAGTCTCCAAGAGTTTGATGAAACATAAATTAAAAAAATAACATTCAGGAAGTAAAACCATGCTCGATGTTCAAGTCAAAGTTTGAACATCTAGTTTCTGTCACACTTGGATAAAAATGTGTGAAAAGATTTTAAATAAATTAATTTTGTATTCATTCAGTCTGAAAATGAGTCTGAGCCATTGGTAACACTGAGGAACGTTGCTTCCAGCCACTCATCAAAACTGGAAAGACAAAAGAAAGCAGTCGGTGTGAATCGGGTTGTTTGTCTGACTGATCTCATTCTAACCTGTCAGGCGTCTGATGAAGCTTCCCTACATCGACCGCAGCCGAGTGGGAGTTTATGGAAAGGTGACAAACCTGCTGCTGCCTCAGAACCATTTACTCATGTTTTGGACATATTCATTTAAATGTGTGATATTTTTGTGTCTCCAGGCCTATGGAGGGTTCCTGTCATCCGTCCTTCTCCTGACCTTCAGCTCGATGATTAAATGTGGCGTCGCTGTGGCTCCAGTTACCAACTGGAAACTCTGTGGTGAGGAAACCATCCATCCCAGTAACAGAACCAAAATAATCAAAAATAAATAATGAAGTGAGCTCTCCTGGTTCTGTTGGACCGTCCCAGGATCTGCTGGTTCTGAGCGCTTCTTTGGTTTTCCTGTGAAGGCGGATCTGAGCTACCAGGTAGGAACAGCAGATGGCGCTTCCTGTTTGTCCTCCAGCCGCAAGTTAAAGGGACACGGTGCTTCCTGCAGGCTAACATGCTAACTGTTTCTCTGCCAGCTCTCCAGTCTGATCAGGGACTCCTCAGGGCCCGGTCCCCGGGACTTCCTGATTGTCCACGGCACGGCCGACGGTGAGCAAAGCACAGTCCTGCTCACCTCTCTGAACAGTTCAGGAACTGACTCATGAACATGAACAGTTCTTTTCATTATTCTAATTCCATCAGAACTTTTCCTCTCTGGGTTTTGGAGCAGCTGGAGGATTTTAACTGGGTTTACTGGTTTAGTCCCAGGTTGGTGCTACAGGATCAGATCCATGGATTGTTTCAAGGATCTCCTGTTGCTAGGAGACGACAGCAGGAAACCATAGAAACCTGTTTATTATGGGGTGGAAATGAAGTTTCATCAGATGTTTTCTCTTATTATGGATTTTATGCAGAGGCAGAAATTAGAAATGCTTTTATTTTTTCTCTATTATTCAGTGATTAATGTTTTTTATCTACCTGATTAAAATATTTTAATATTTTAATTACTATTACATTATGTAATTGAACATTATGTACATTATGTATCTGAAAAAAAATTACTGTGTGGGCAAAAAATCCTGTAAAGCACATATGTGCAACCTCAGTTAAAATTGGTCTTATAGGTGTCCCTGTGTCATCCTGAAGTCAGAAAAGTACCTGGTAAGGTATTGTTTATGTAATCTGAAAGATTTGTTAAATGTCAAATGTCAGCAATTTTGATTGAGGTAGCACATATGTGGTTTACAGAATGTTTTACCCACATAATATGTTTTAATTTATTTTCAGATACATGATTTCCTTTAGCAAATCAATTAACACAAAGTTTTACATTTTTAAAGCCGCAGGAGAGAAACATGAATCAAACATAAACCGGAGGTCCGCTTTTATTTTGAAAAGCCTGCCTGGGGTCCAATCAGAAACTGAAATTTTAAGTTAACTTCCGTTGCAATCAAACTGTCAGAGAGTTTGTAAGTTTTGGCCCATGGGGCCTCTCATAGTTCTCAATATCACCACTGATAATACTGTATGTAGCTTCCTATGTATATATCTTTCACTAGCTGAACTCGAATAGAAAATAGAAAATATGGTCCAATTTTAACACACAAATAGCTGCGAGGAGAACTCAGGTCCCATCACAGCCGACCAACCGAGCCCGGACAAGAGCGCGAATCATTAGCTTAGCCTGCTGCTAACTCCGGTTCGGTCCCACACAAGCACCTCCTTTATCCACAAGGCACTTATCAGAGATTACTACCGTTAACATCCATATATTATTTTTCACTCAACTTACCAATAAGACAGATACACGGCAGATTATAGCAGCTGTTCGTTATGTCTGCTCTAAGCTGCTTTAACTTCTTCTGCCGGCCAGAGCGTCAACCGCTGGTGCACATGGCCCTGAGCGCCCTCTGGTGGCGAAACTCATGACACATTTTAAATATATAAGTTACCTTGGATATAAAAATGAAATGGGGGGCTACTATTTCGATTCATTTCACTTTCATAGTGCCACCCACATATATGCATATTTATTTAGCTTTATTTCTTATTTCTTTATTATTATTATTTGTTTCATCTAATTATTTTCACACTTTTGTTTAATCACTCTCTTTAATTATAGTTTTATTTTTCTAGCTGGATTTCAGTCTTTATAAGACTTAATTTATTATAAGAGCTGAATACTACTTGTTGTTATTCTTATTCTTCTTATTATTAACGATATTCTCTGTTTCAGCCTCTGTCCACTTCCAGCATTCAGCAGAGCTGGTCCAGCTGCTTTCAGCCCGAAACTTTAACTACACCCTGCAGGTAGAAACCCGCTCGGCTGGTTTCTGTCCCCCAGGAGAGCAGATACTAACTAGAAAATTCCTGCAGAAATTTTAAGGGGCCTGCCATCTGTGCCCATGCCTTTAAACCCAGCGTTTCAAATTTCTCATGAAAAATAGATACAAGCAGGTCCGACATACTTAACCCAACACTAGCACAGAGTAGCTGTGAATATTGTCAGGTATATTATGATATATGGGCCAACATTGAAAAGCGAGACCGACGACTATAAGCTTCGCACATGTGGTTCTCACTCATGGTCCAAAATA
>NW_015113551.1:166794-179841 GCF_001443285.1 Poecilia latipinna | reverse complement strand
GTGTGTGTGTGTGTGTGTGTGTGTGACAAGATCTTCCCAGATGAAGGCCACCATCTCGTCGGAGTAAAGAGTCGGCGCTACATGCTAGCCTCGCTGCTCAACTTCTTCAGACGCTGTTTTGAGGAGGAGGCGGCCGTTGCCATGGAAACGTCTAAAGAGGACGACTGACGCCTCGGAGGATCACGACCTTTTCACGTCACTTCAGTCTATATGTCACATTTAAACACATGAAGGAGAAAAAAACACCAGAAATGAAAAATAACCACCTCCTAACAGGTGCGGCAGAACGTTAGCTCATTAATACTGTGATTAATAATAATATTACTATTTATTATTACTTTTCATTATTATTGGTATCCAGTTTTATTATTTATTATTATTATTCATTGTTATTTATTATTGCTGGATCATCATTCTGGTAGCGTTGGCCTCCAGAGGTGCTGCTGGACTCTGATGACGTCATCAAACTGCAACGCTGCTTCCTGCTGCAGAAATTCTTTTTTTTTTTTTAAGAAAATGTATTTATTAATATCAACAAACATGGTATCTGTATCAGATGTACTCAAATCTGAAAAACCTGAAAAACCAGAGCCAGGCTGCCTCCATACAAACAGAAGAGACGAAAGAACAGAACAAAAAGAGCAGGGCATTAGGGGTTAATATTGGAAAATGAACCCACACTATGAAACAAGGTGTCATCACGCTCGTTCCTAAACCTGGAAAAGATCCGACTCTTCTTGATAGTTTAAGACCAATAACATTAAATGATGATTACAAGCTCCTGACACATTTATGATAACCAGTTAAAATCGGGCATATCCCCAATGATTTCTGACAATCTGGATTTATAAAGGGTGCTCGATACTTAATAACATTCACCATATTTTGGACTTAATTGACTATAATATAAGCCTTCGATATGATAGAACATGAATTTATGTTCAAAACTTTAGATTTATTTGGGTTTGGAATAAATGTATTAATGTAATTACAACATTTTACAAAGATACAAACAGTTCAGTGTGTTTTCCACAGAGATTCAACAAAGTATAAAACCAGGTTGTCCAATCTCTCCTGCTGCTGCAGAAATAATGTCCCTATCCTCCTGACTACCAGTAGTTCATTTTTGTCCTCTGTAGAGGACATTTCTAAACTTGAATGTCTCCCACCCCCTGCATTCTACTGAATTCATTCCTTTTGGTATCTGGAGAGGACATTTAGGGCTTTTCATTGATGCCACATGTGAAGGGGTGGGACTTTTGTACCTTCCTTTTTCTAATTCAGAAAAATGGAGTTCATCAGTAATAACACATTTTATGAGAAGAGACAAAGTACATAAGTATCTAATTACCATACAAAGACTGTGGGATTTTAAAAAAATGGTTATTGAACAATTTTTTTTTCCTGGTAATCAGGAGGATATCAACTAAAAATGCTCAATTTCTTAATTATCGGTTCTTTGCAAAGAGTTTTCTATCAGTCAGCTGGCTGATGACACAACCATCTTCTTAAATAACCTGCTGCAGAAAATGAAGGAATTCTGATATTTTCCTGTTTGTGGACCGAACCATCGGAACCAGAACCCGGCACCACTCTGCCGGATGATGTGTTTAAGGACCCAGAGTGGTGGGAGTTTCCTGTTCTTTCCTGTAATCTGTTTTTATTTTCAGATTAAAATCCTGTAATGTGAAAAATGTTTGCAATAAAAGATGGAAGATATGAAACAAACAGTTCATCCTGCTGAGAAATTAATCTAGATTATGGATTCGGCTGCCGGTCATGGACACCATCAGGCTCCTGCAGACCACACCAGAACACAGGAACAGGAAGTGTTTGTCTGACCTTTGACCCTGGCCTTTACTTTCTCTTGTTGGGTTGCAACCATGAAAATCTGAAATAAACTGGAAAAACTTTCTGGTTTTGTCCAGCTCCAGTTATTTCCCAGTTGTTTCTGCAGGTTAGTGGTTCAAATCCATGGATGTGTTTCTGAGCGAGCTGGAAAAGTATTCACACCCCAGGGAGTCGTTCAATAATCAATAAAATATTCACACCGGACAGGAAACCAAACATCAGGCAATGATTTAATCAGGAAAATATTCAATCCATTTTGGTTCCCTCCCTTCAACATCCCCAAAATCCTCAGTTCAGACTTTGACTAGGCCATTCCAAATCCTTTGTTGGCTTTAAATCCAGGCTGTGGCCTTCTGCTTTGACAGGAAGCATCAAGTTTGTCAGGAAAGTAGAGAAAAGTTTACTAATTTGAATATTTCCAAATTGAATTCTGTTAAAAGGAGCAGATTTCTATCATCAAAACAAGTGAAATTATTTTACTAGAAATGTTGATTATAAGTAAAAGTTACTGAATCTCATCCAGCCATTAATAACCGGTGGATTAATTTAGAGAATCTGAGCCAGTTCTTCCTGCCGCCAAACTTTCTCAGGTTGATTCCAAGATGGCCACCTGTGCAGACAGAACTCTGATGTCATGTCCTGGAGCTTTAATGTGAAACACAGACCAGAATAAAGCCCGAGCCCACCGCAGCATCTCAGCTAACTCATGGTCTGGACTTTGACTAGGCCACTAGGAGGAGCCTCCCAGTATGCCCAGTTTGGCTCAGTGTTCCCATCACGGTGTGGAAACTGGTTCTGATCTGGGAGAAGAGAAGAACACACCAGGTCCAAAGTTTTAAATTTTTTATTCATTTATAATCATCACCAGAGGACAATCACAATAATCCCGACCCGACCCGACCCGCCCAGTACAGCAAAAAGAACCAGAACAAGCAAAATTATAAAATCCATCCTAGGAGGAAAAATCAACCAACCGCCCAACAGAAACAATAAGAAATATACAAGAATCCAGGAGAATCATGGACTGAATCTCTGAGAATCTGAAAATAGATTTCTGTTCTCTGGACTCCGCTGTACAAACCTACGGCTCCCCGCGAGGGACATGCAAACACCGGAATTGCTGCCGGAAGACCATGGAGTGATCCAGATTAGTTTGAAGAACACCACAACCTGCTTCTACCGGCGGCCCGGACCGTCCAGAACCGTCCAGAACCCAAACGGCTCCACACCAGATTCATCCGAACCTGCCGTTCATATCGGAATAACACGGACTGCAGCGCCACCTCTGGAGAGCCTGAGTAGGTGCAGATTAAAGGGAAAATCCGATTAATCTGGGCTGTGTGGCGCGGCGAGCTGGACCAGAACCAGCAGCTGGACCTTTAATTTTATTACAAAAACCACAAAGTAAATTAGTGCCTTATAATTTATCCAGAAAAATTACACTTAGTTGAAGCTAAGTGTGCTAAACGTTTTCAAAGTTAGCTAAAGCATTAAGCTAAAAATTAAGCCGGTTCTGACTCAGCTCTTGGATCCAGCTGCTGGGTCAGAACCAGCAGCTGGACCTGCCGTGTTCCAACGTGCAGAGCGCCATCAGGGCAAATTAAAAAAATGTGAACCCATTTTATTTTTATCTGAAACAAAAAAATGTTTAAATCAGCAGGTGACTAGCTTAGGCATGCTAATCGTTAGCTTCTCCAATGCTAACAGGAAGTAGCTACAGCTGGGTGGGCTGTTGTCTTAATTTTGGCCCTAATGTTGCACCGTACTTGAACTTTTATTTTTTATTACAAATATACAAAGAGTTGTTGGTGGAAGTGATAAACTGATGCTCCTTTCAGATTTGTTTGGATGTGACCTTTTGACCTCGCAGCAGCAGCAGCTTGGTTCATGTCTGCTCAGGCGTTCAGGAGCTGGTGTGTGATTGGCCGTCAGTCCCATGACACCTACATTAGAGCCAGACAGCTGGAGGCCTCCAGTTCCTCTCCACTGTCGCCATGTACTTGCTCAGCGAAGCTGATGGGACTGGGTCAGTCTGGGTTTAATTAGACCAGATTTAAACCTTGCTGCTGTCCGTCAACAACATCCGTTACGTTAACTGGTCCAGTTCTAGAGCAGCAAGCCTGCAATAAAGGAAACACTCCAGGTGTGTTTTATAACATGATAGAAAGCTCAAAAAGGTGGAACTTAAATGATAACTTAAAAAAAATCTGAATCTTTGTTTTATTTTTTATTGTTTTTTCTGCTGTCTAATTCCAATATATTGGTAGATAATTATATTTTACTATCTATGGCTTATTATGATTTCACAGGACACAATGGAGCTAATCGGCTAACAGTCGAGCTAACTTTCTGTTTAGCATTTGTGCACTCTGAGCTTTTTATAAATTAATTTAAGATAAATTTATCTAGTTGTTTTGGAAACTTTCAGTTGAAGTTTAACATCTGAGTTGACGTTTTATTATATCAAGTTTAGACATTTACATTCATGCTCTTATTTTGAAGGAGGTGATGTCAGTTCTGCTTCCTGTCATGTTTAAAAAAAAAAAAAAAAAAAAAAAAAACATACAGGAGCAAAATAAAATGGACAAAAATATAAACAAGCACAATATCAACAACAGAACATTTAAATTGTGTCCAAAATAAATTGGGAGGTTTTGGTGTTTTAAGGGATAATATAATTCCAACTCAAGTTAGCACTTTAGCGTTAGCAGAAACAATGATTTGTGCGTTAGAGTTAGCACAGCTAGCTCTTTAGCTAGCAGAGCCCACCACTGATTATTATGATTATTATTATTATTTAGTCTGGTGTGTTTTCTGACAGAACTCTGTGCTGGTTTCTGTAAGCTGGACAACCAAACTGGATCTTTGGTTCTGGAACTGGACTGTAACTACGGACTCGGTTCTGATTCGCTGCTTTATTGCAGGAAATGGACTGTGGGATGATTATTAGAATACTGAAGGTTAAAGGTCAGATCGGCCGGTTGTCTGGAAACTCTTGAAGCTGAAGTTCTGATGTCATCAACTGATGGGTCCAGAATGAGAAAGTTCTGGTTTCGGTTCTGCAGCAGAACCTGCAGATGAAGCTTCACTTCTTCATCCCAGACATCCAAGGTCAGCAGAAGGTCACAGCTCAGACTGGTCCAGAAACCCAGTTTGTCAGGAGGACTGTCCCTTTAAAGGCTAAAGCTAACAGGAGGTTAACTGGACGCCAACAGCTGATGCTAATAGTTGATACTAACAGCTAATGCTAACAGAATGCTAACAGCTGATGCTAACAGGACGTTGTTTCTTCATACGTGCAGTGCGTTGCTTCCATCGGTTTATGGTGTCGGTGTCAGGTGGAGCTCCATCCTGTTATGTGGTGATGGTGGTGTCGCCGTCTCCATGGAGACCAGCGTGGCGGTGGTGCACATGTTGGGTGTGGAGGGCTGCAGTCTGAAGAACCTGGAACAAACGTAGGAAGTTCTCCGTGTGCTTAGCTGGGATCGTGAGCGATCCAGAAGAAGAAGTTGATGCTAGAGGCGATGACGCCCCTTGTTGTCCCCGCGGCGTCCCGCTGTCCTTCATGTCCACATATTTATACATTCACACAACAAAGCGCTCATTCAAGCCGGAGCAGCTCCAGCGGCTGAGTCCAGGCGGAGAACCGCCAGCTGTCACTCCTCCTCTTCCTCGTCTTCATCGGGCAGCGGCAGCAGCTCCTCCTTCAGACACTCCCTGTAGAAACCGCTCAGCGCCGCAAAGAGGTGCTGGCGGCTCGGCGCCGACAGGAAGTGACCTTCATCAGGGTAGATCTGAGGAGATGAGGACAACGCTCCTCATTAGCCTGCTAGCTCTACATTGTTAGCAGCAGCATGTTAGCATGTGGGGGTACCTGCATGGAGTAGTTGGCTCCGGCCTTCACCAGGCTCTTGACCAGCTCAGCTGAATGCTGGAAGTGAATGTTTGCTGGAAGGAAGGAGAGAGGGAGAAAGAAAGAAAGAAAGAAAGAAAGAAAGGAAAAACATGTCAGCAGGTCTCAAAGCCTGGACGGACTCATCAGAACCGCTGTCCTCTGCAGGTCCAGGCTGCATCAGCAGTGATGATTTATTAACCCCTTCCCTCCCAGGACTCTCAGTCTCACCGTCTGCTGTGGCGTGCAGTAGCAGCAGCGTCTGCTCTCGGAGCGCCTGGACGCTCTGCAGCAGGCTGGACACCTGCAGGGAGACAGGCTGGTCAGAAACACACCAATACACACACACACACACACACTCAGAGAAGCCCTGTAAAAGACTCTCAACACAGACAGAATCCATGAATATTTCAGTCATCAGATCAGGATCGTCATGTTCAGCAGACAGAAAGAGCTGCAGCTCTGCTGAGGTCAAAGGTCAGGAAGCTCACCTGGTATCTGCTGTCATCCCGTACCGGCAGGCCCAGGTAGCGCTCTGAGAACGCCGACGCTGTGGAAGGAACCACAGACAGTTAGCGGTTGCTAACTGGACAGGAAACCTGCAGGTTTCAAATAATTTCTGTTTTCAGAAAAACTTGAGCTGAGATCCGAGTTCATTTCCAGTGTTTATTATTCTCCCCTGATATGGAGCAACTTTTTGTTTATTATAGTGGCCGACAGCTGCTAACACTGAGCTAACGTTCTGCTAACATGCAGATAACGCACTGCTAGCACACAGCAAAATGCTGCTAGCGAGAAGCTACCATGTCTCCTAAACACAAAGAAACAGAAAAAAATTAATTACATAGATTTTATTGCGTTCAAAATTTTAACCCAATTCAATTTTTTAAATACTTTGTAAAATACCATGTTGAAAAATGTAAAATATTTTTAGTGGGGAAGCTGACGTTCCGGTCTGAAAGCTGCTGACTCACCGTAGAGCCTCCAGTCGGTGACGGGCGACATGGCGGCGGCGCATTTCACCAGGCTGTCTGTCGACTTCAGCATCATCAGCGCCAGGTAGCCGCCGTAGCCCTGAACACGACACACTGGTGAGTCCAGGCTGAGAGGAAGTGATGTCAGCATGCTGCTTCCTGTCTGCTCACCTGTCCAAACACGGCAATCCGCGAGCGATCGATGTAGGACAACTTCATCATGAACCTGCAGGAAAACATGGCCGACGTCCTGAACATCCAAACTTTATTTGTTTTTCACTACAAGCTGCAGGACACTGAACTTTCATTTTTACTTCATTTAAGTTTCAATTTCCAGCAGTTTTAATGAACTGAAGAACACAATAAAACTATTTTAAATGGTTAAAATCTGACATGTAAGAATACAAACTTTTAATTTTAACAACGGTTTTCAAAAAAGGTTAATAAAAGCCTGCAGAAATCGTTGGGTTTTGGCGGCGCAGCAGCAGCACTCACTCCAGCGCCGCGATCTGGTCCTGGACGTCCACCGTGCCCAGCCTCTGGTGCACCTCATGCAGGATCCGCTGGCCCTGGAAGCCGCTGCCCCGGCCGTCCAGCCGGGCCACGATGACGCCGTCCGAGCTGACCAGCACTGAGTCCCAGCCCAGGGAGAAGCGCTCGCTCACCGCCTGGCCACCAGGGGCGCTGTCACTGCACACACCACACAGCACGTCAACTTCCTGTCACACAGCACATCAGGGTCAACCAAACTAATCATCTGATTGGTCAACCAGAGCTCCAGAATTAAACCTTTAAACTATGAAGTACTTAACTTGTTTATGACATGAATTCATGACTCAGAATCAGAGAAAAGCAGTGATGCTGCATCCTGATTGGTTGGTACTCACATGACCAGCAGCAGGCTGTACTGACGCAATGGAGAGAAGTCTGGAGGGAAACAGATCTGCAGAGGGAAATCTGGAAACACAAAGGAGGCATCAGAGAGGACGCTGCTAGCACCCTGCTGCTAGCTCCCTGCTGCTAGCTCCCTGCTGCTAGCACCTTGCTGCTAGCTCCCTGCTGCTAGTACCCTGCTGCTAGCACCTTGCTGCTAGTACCCTGCTGCTAGCACCTTGCTGCTAGCACCCTGCTGTTAGCACCTTGCTGCTAGCACCCTGCTGTTAGTACCTTGCTGCTAGCACCCTGCTGCTAGAACCTTGCTGCTAACTTCCTGCTGCTAGCACCTGCTACTAGCACCATGCTGCTAACACCTTGCAGCTAGTTTCCTGCTGCATGGTGGAAGCTAGCTGCAAGTACGTGCTGCTGAGTACCAGCAGCAGGTACTCACATGACCTGCTGCTGGTCATGCGAGTACCAACCAATCAGGATGCAGCATCACTGCTTTTCTCTGATGCTGAGTCATGAATTCAGCTGCAAGGTGCTAGCTGCTAACACCTTGCAGCTAGCACCTTGCAGCTAGTACCCTGCTGCTAGCACCTTGCTGCTAACTTCCTGCTGCTAGCACCTGCTACTAGCACCTTGCTGTTAACACCTTGCAGGTAGCATCCTGCAGTAGCACAGCGCCCTGTTCTCACCGAAAGGCTCGACCCGGACAGTTTGGTACTCCTTCTTCTGGATCCGTTTGTACTTCAGAACCGCCTTCAGCACCGAGTTGTTCTCCAGGATGTAGTAATCTGAGGAGGAATACGACAGATTAAATTCACGATAATCTGCAGCAGAGCAACGGTTTGTCTGGTGGAGAGCGGAAACAAAATATAGTATATTCACAAATTTACTTCTGTCTTAAAGGGACAGTCCATATTAATCACATGCCAATGTTAGCTAGACGGTTAAAGTAAGAAAAGTGAAACCACATGACGAAAATAACAGACAATGAGCTGCAGCAGCTATCAGAGCGTTAGCTTACTGGAGTTATTGAGGCTGTGGAGGATCACAGTGGGAGCTTCAGGACCTGCAGGAGGAAAACACCAGCAGGTCAAGAAACGGTGGCTGCTGATTGGCTGAGAGGAGAACAGACACCAGCAGGTCAAGAAACGCTGGCTGCTGATTGGCTGAGAGGAGAACAAACAAAATACTGTTCATGGTTAACATTACAGTTACACTGCAGCTGCCTGTCTGACCAGCACCAGAACCAGGCCTGGTTCTTAACAACATGAGGGAGAACTTTGGACCGGGGAGGCACCATCTGTCCAGATCACAGCAGATCGGTTCTGATGGGGAACCGTGATGGACCGGGTTGAACAGTGACCCAGAGAAGATCTGCTGCAGGACCAGCTGTCAGTTATGTTTGTGTACTGGAAGCAGAACCAGAACCAGAACCACAGCTCTATCAGTTTGGGCCAAACCAACCCATCAGAACCCAGTCTGTTGCTCCAACTGAACCTCACTCCACCAGAACCGCTCCTGAAGTGGGCCTACCTTGGCAGTGCAGCAGCAGGTTCTGGTTGGACGGGCTGAGGTCGGCGCTGAAGTAGAGGCAGTTGGTTCTGTGAAGGTCACAGGTCAGGCATCGCCGTGGAAACAAACCCACCGTTTTAACGCTGAGCAGAGTAAAGACAATAAAACAATCAGCCGGTCCAAACTGGTTACCGGGTCAAACAGAACCGCTTCCTTGAAATGTTTAGAGAGGCCGACCTGTAGAGCTGCCGTTGCCGTGGCGACCCTTCAGTACTCAGGAAGTAACTGTAAAGAGACAGGAAGCAGTCAGTCTGGTTCTGACTAAACCGGTTTACTCTGTTCCAGAGGTTCCAACTGGTTCTGGGTCAGAACCAACCTTGCGGTACTCACAGGTTCTGATTGGGCTCGTCGTAGGCCAGGATCCGGGTCACCTCCCAGTTCCCAGAGGTCAGGTGTCGGACCTCATTCTGATCCGCCCGGAACTGGAGTGGACACAGCACCGGTTGGGGTTACCATGGCAACTGGAGGCCGTGGGCGTGTCAGTGCGTGGGTGGGCGGAGCCTGACCTGCGTGGTGAACATGGCGATGTGGTGGAACTCGCCCCGTCCGCCCTGCTTCACCGGGACGGTCAGAAAGAACCGGGACCCGTCCCTGGAGAACACAGGCTGCTGGTTCTGGAGAGACGAGACAGAACCGGCTGTGGGTCAGAACCGCCTGTTAGCTTAGCGCGTTAGCTAACTTTGAAAACGTTTAGTGCATTAGCTTACGTGGATTATAAAGAGCTAATTTTCTTGACAGTTTTGTAAAGTCGATGTCTGTGATGAAGTTTATCGACAGTTAATAATTCGTTAAGTAATTAGAGGATTATATTCATGCTTTTATTTTGAAAGGGTGAATTCTGATCAAACTTCTGAAATGTTCCAAAAAAGAAAGAAGAGGAAAATGTGAAAATGTCTCCATGTCCTAGTTCAGAGTATACAAACCAAGCTAACCAGGCTAGCGTTGATGCTACACATGGCTGTAGTAAACAGGAAGTAGAAGTTGCTAGCTAGCATGCAGTAGAGAGAGTCCTGCCCAGCTGGAGGGTTTAAATGTTTCAGGTTGGTCCCTCTGGTAGTGCTCAGACCCACCAGTGGATGGCAGCATTTGCTACATCTGAATTTATTCAATAAATAAGTTTCCATCTTGTATTGCTACGCCTGTTTTCTTGAAATTATTTTTTTTGTCGTTTTTGTAATTATTATGACTTTATGCATGTAATAATTTTTTTTCTTTGTCTTGTAATTCAGCGTTAGCTGACTAATGTTTATGACTAGTGGTTGGGGTTAGCGTAGCTAGCTGGCGGCGCCCCCTAGTGTTGGTTCTCTGAAGGTGAGCTTATTGGGCAGCGTAGGTTGTAATTTTCATTGCTACCACCAGGGGCAGGCTTCTGTTTTAGACACTGTTCCTGCAGCACGTCGACCTGTTTCCTCCACAGAGGAAGTTATAACTTAATGCTTCAGTTTCTACTATAAATATGAATGATTCTCAGAAATAACAGAAAACTGAATCAGCTTTTTAAATGATGATGAAGGTTTACCTGCTTAGACAGCCACAGCTCCGAGCTTTCCTCGTGTCTCTGCAACACAAAGAGCACAAGGTTAGCCCCTTCACAATAAAAGCCTCTCCTATTGGGTTGTTTTGTCAGTGCAGCCAAAGACTTTCTCTTGGACCAGAACCAGGTCGGTCCAACCAGAACCGCCTGGCCCAGTTAGGTAGCCCTGTTGCTAACTTTACCGCTACATCCAGCAACTTTTCAGAGAGTTTGTCCAAAAGCAGCTAACTACAAACCTGAACACCAGCGGCCTCATGCATAAAGCGGCGTGCGCACAAAAAATGTGCGGTCCCATATTTTACACAAAAGTCGACATGTATAAAAATTTACTTTGCGTCAAGGTTTGCGTAAATATACGCACACTTTTTCGCTGGGTGAAAATGTGCGGCAGCCACACAAATGTTTTCTGTGAATAATATGAAACTACAAAGTGTCAAAACTCACCTAAAATCAATGAAGTCTGACTACATTCAGTTATTTAGACCAAGAAGCACCAAACCAATGTTTTTCATGATTTTAATATTTTATTGTTAAACGATGAAACTGAACCCATTCATCCTCAGACAATAAGCTAACACGAACACAAAATAAAAATAAAAGGATGTGAAAACCTCGCTAGAATGTAAATAGCACTTTTCCTCAGTTTTTGTCTCATAAAGATGTAACACATTGATCTGTCACTGAAAGAAGAAAACAGGGTTGGATCAGCAGATTAACTCCAACCTGCTGAGTGAAACTAATCAACAGCTTTGATTATTTGAGGTGATCCAGGTGTGTCTGCAGTCACACGGATATCAGTAGCTGCATCCAGGTGAGCCGTAATGTGGAGCTTTGGCTCTGATGGAGAACAGAGGGAGGATTGATCAGAGATCATATTGATCTGATGGTTTATTGGTGTTTAGATTCATCCAGACTGATCAACCTGGGTCTCTGAGCAGAACTTAAAGACAGAGCCGAGCGGTACCGGTACCGGTCCAGCTGCAGCCATCGAGCCGCCCGCTTTGTGAAAGCGCCTTATGGACATAAAGCATCTTTATTCTGTAAATGTACAACTTATACACATGATTCTACTATTTAGAATAAACGTCCAGTTTCCCCCCAAAGACCCTCTGTCTCTTTAAATCCCGGCTGAACGCTCTGCTGCTGTTCAGACAGGCATTTGCAGGATCTCTTTTTATTATTTTTTTAATTTGGATTGTTTTTTTCTTTAAAACGTATTTTTGTTTTTGTGAGGTGACATTATGTGCCCTTAAAGCACCTTTTAAATAAAATATATAATAATTATTATTATAGATACTCATATCGCTACAAACAAGGCCGTTGCCATGGTTACTACCCCACGTGGTGGCAGACTTCCGGTATTTATACTAATTACATTAATATGTATTTATGGAGGAGCAGCAGCTGCTCTGTTTACCACAAATTAGGATCAATAAAGGAAAGGTGCGCGGCCACCTGCGGCTTTATGCATCCCATTTATTCCGCATTTTTCTACATTTTTCCGTACTCCAAGTTTTAGTGTGAAAACTGCTCATTCTTTTATGCATGAGGCTCCTGGACTCTGGTTCTGATAAGTAGCCATCTGAAGGCTTCAGCACATTTTATTTGGAGGTGTCAGAGTACCGGGGCGTGCTACATTGTTAAACCAAGACTCATCAACTCTGCAGAAGTCAGCACTGGTTCTGGTCAGATACCGGCGGATTCTGGAGGTTTGTCTGCAGCGTGTGGAGTGCGGCGTGAGGAGAGGACGCACCGTGACGCAGGCTCCGGTGGTGGTGTCACACACCGTCAGGATGGAGACGTTCTGGGCCCGGTTCAGCCAGCGCACCGCCGTCCGGGTCTTACTGATCCACTTCACCATGCTCACATAATGCTCCCTAAGAGAACAACACCATTACCGTCTGCTGATGCTCAGTGGCCTAGTTAAAGTCTCTGCTCTGAGGACAATCGGCATGAGAAAGCAGTGATTTTCTGCTGCCGCCCCCTGCTGGTCAGGAGGAGTGAGTTTCCTTAGAAACTTAATCTGATGTGAGTAATGAAGTTGGCTCACTGCGCTAACTAGCATCAGGCGAATGACTGAGTGACTGAAATGAAGTGATTACTTTTTAAAAATGCTTTTGTTGTGAATTGTTGATATATAAATAAACCAAACTGAGACTAAAGGCACACAACAGAAAAATGCAGCTAAATGGTAAAAACAAGCTGCGGCTCCACAAAAAGGAAGTCCTCCACACCACCAGGGGCAGTCTGGAGTCTGTTCTATAGTACTATAAAACATAGACGTCAATACGTAGACGCCTCATGGAGCGGGTCGGCCCGTTGCTGCGATACGTAACAGC
>NW_015113551.1:160819-162513 GCF_001443285.1 Poecilia latipinna | reverse complement strand
GCTGTTACGTATCGCAGCAACGGGCCGACCCGCTCCATGAGGCGTCTACGTATTTATGTCTATGCTTTAAAAGACATGGAGTATAACGTAGCTCTTCTTTCTCCTGGGCCTCCCATCTTTCCGGTCTGGTCCACTGGCTCCCCCTAGTGGTCTGGAGGTTTAGTGGTGAGGTTGCAGTGTTTTTCTGTTGGATTTTGTGTTTGTGTTTTACAGATTGTGTTTGCAGCACGCTTGGCTGATGATTTGTCCCTGTTGGAGCCTGTAAGCACCATCATCAGCCTGCAGGTCAGTCTGATCAGCAGAGGAACAGGAAGTCATCATCAACCAGAGGAGGAAGGTGGACCAGATGGAGACACTGCCACTAAAACTCTCATTAATCCGGTTTGTGTTTCAGTCTGCTGACTCTGATCTCAGGGTGAGTCTATCTCGCTTGATGCTGGCTGCTGTTGCCATGACGACGGCTGGCAGGAGCGGCGCTCCGGCAGCTCTGCTCACCGCAACCTGAGTGCCTCCGGAGGCATCAGCTCCAGCGTGTGGGTCGGCCCGTAGATGTTGACCACGAACAGCTTGACGGCCGGGTTGGGCTGGCCCGCCTGAACAGCCAATCAGAAACACCGCTGATCACACACAGGATGGAGAACACATCGTCACCTCCATGAAATAACGGAGAACAAGTCAACCATCATCCTCTTTTTATGGCATCATTTTTGGCCAAAGTCATATTTTAACAAAAAGAGGTAAAATGATTTATGCCTTAATTTCAGGAAGCTGACGATATGAAAACGTCCAGATCAACAACATTCAGACGATGAATTTCATCCCTGATTTCCTTCTTGATTATTTCAAATCAGATGGTGTGTCGTCCCTCCAACCGACAAACAACAGAAGAAGAATCATGAATGAACAACATTTTTATCTAAATATCAAGTTACAAAATTAAAAGGAATAAAAAGCTACATAGAACAAAAGTTCACCACTTTCCATCTGCATCTTTAATCCCAGACGGTTTACAGATGACCTCTGACCCCTCCCAGGTTGACGGGCAGCAGCAGGTCGTTACTGACAGTTTTTAAATAAATGCTGACTTGGTGTAACATGATGAGTTTTTGTTCCTTATTTTAACATCTGGTGATCTGTTTGTGTTAAATCAGATTTTAAGACGTAAACCTCCAGAACTGAAGCAGGTGTGTTTGCTGTGTGGAAGCGGTACCTTGGGGTAGGGGTACTGCTTCTGTTTGGGGTATGTGGCGCCGGTGAAGCGTGGCAGAACCATGTTGGGGACCAGAGAGTCGTTGAGCACCAGGAAGGCCAGCCGCTCCCCGTCTGGAGACCACCAGTGGGCCACATGGCTCTCCAGGATCTCCTCTGTTCCCACACAAACGGCCAGTTATTCACAACCAGGACAGCATGTTTACGTTTAGCTCCTCTATGGAGGACTGATCCTGGCAAAACTGGCAGTAAATGCAGAAATAAATAAATAGCTTGATAGCAGAAAGAATGTGGCAAATACTGGATCCTTATTTGATTATTCAGTAGGATATAAATTATTGTTTAGAATTTTAAAATGTTATTTTAACCGTGTCACTGTTACTTAATTTTCCATTTCATTTCCTATAGGTTTGTTTCCTTTTTGTCTTTTTTTTTTCATATTTTGTATTTACTGTTTTTCTGTTTGTTTTTTCATATTATGTTCT
>NW_015113551.1:153062-154719 GCF_001443285.1 Poecilia latipinna | reverse complement strand
TCTGGTAGAGGACCCGAGCTCAGAGGATGAAAGAGACCACCCACGGAGGGTGAGAGGGGAATTTTTAAATTTTTTTATATAGTTCACCTTTTAACAATATCATTGTCTAGTAATGCCACTGCTAGCTAACAAGTTAGCCGGTAAGCTAGCGGGGCAACTAGCATACTAGCCACAAAGCTAACATTGCAGAACAGTATTTTCGCTCCCAATAACAAACAATAACAAAGTTCATGGAATCATATCCATGTACTTAGAGGACGTTTCCAACAATAAAACAGAAGCTATTTCTTATTTTCTGCTTCTTCATAGAGCGGATAGCGAGAACAAGATTCATCCAACCGTCTGACGGGAAGCACCGCCACCATATCACACCTCTGTGTGTTAATTTTATCAATGTGACGCCCATGTTGAAGACTTCTGATCTAGAACATCGAACTGACGTAGAAAACGTCCGGTTCTGGTTCTAGACGGAGTAGAAACGGGCCGAACCTTCATAGAGCCAGTCAGCGATTCCGTTGAAGATGACTCCTTCCTTTCCAGAAGACGTGAGCCGCAGAGAGTTGCTCTTCACGTGAGATCTGTAGTAGATGTTGTTTTCAAATATGTAGATCTGCGCATATAGAGCATACGGGCACAACAATAAGATCCTAGAATTGATCAGCACTTTATCTGTGGAGCATCCGACCATGATTTACAATAACATCTGATTTACATAACATTTACAATAACAACTTCATGCATCAGCCGATATTCTGGTTCAGGTTTATTTTAATGTCTCAGGATTAAACAGAACCGGGTTTGGACCTCACCAGCTGCTGTCCGGAGACGCCCCACGCAGCGTACTGCAGCACCGAGTTCACCACCTCTGGAGGGTCTAGCTCCCACACCTCCCTGAAACACACAGCTGGAGGTCAGCTGGAGGCTGATCTCTAGGCAGACTGGAGTAAGTTAGAACCAGCTCCAGAGGTTTCCATTAGCTCTCCAAGCGTTCTGGAACATTATCTGGAATTCCTTAAACATTTTTTTAACTCAGTTTGTGTCGCTGCGGCCGATCCCGGATCGCGGCGGCCGATCCCGGATCGCGGCAGACGAAGGGAAACCGTTTCCAGTCTGACCCTTCATCAGCTCAACACACGCCGTGTTTCTATTCATCAAAGAACTGAGCCAATTGGAATCTGAACATAAATTCTCTACCAATTTTATTTTTTGATTAAAAGTTTTAGCACCATCATGTGAACAAGTTTATTCATGAGTGATTTTGATTTAATTTCTTACATAATGGAAACACCCTATTGTGAAATTCCATTTTGGACGTTAGCAGAATAAAGACAAAGATTTAAACAGAAACAGATTTATAATCTGATCCTCCTCCATCTCTCCGTCCTCTTGCTGTCTTCTGTCCATCATCTTTGGAGCTGAAATGCCGTTTTCTTTCTGTCAAACTCGTTTATTTTGGGGGTTTTCATTAATTTGGTTAAAATGGAAATGAAGTTTTGACTGTGACCAGCAGGGGGAACCAGTGGGACCAGGAAACGTTTTCAGGTCCGTTTCTGGTCCAGACTATCTGTCATAGCCATAAATCCCATAGACATATTATATTATATTATATTATATTATATTATATTATATTATATTATATTATATTATATTATATTAT
>NW_015113551.1:146844-148486 GCF_001443285.1 Poecilia latipinna | reverse complement strand
TAAGTACATAAGTATCTAATTACCATACAAAGACTGTGGGATTTTAAAAAATGGCGATTGAACAATATATTTTTTCCTGGTAGTCAGTAGGCTATAGCTAATCTACCTTTTTAATATTTCAATATTTCTTTAGAAAACTGCACGGAATATGTCCTAAAAAAGCATGAATAACGCTGGATGCTGACCGAAGCTGTTAGGCAACAAGCAGAACAACACCTCTTTCTGGACACTGCATGGAAATAACTAGATTTTTCTTATTTAATTTTTTTTATTTACCTTCTAAGAAATAAAGCACACAAAATGAAACTTCTACAGGTATGATGGATTTATAAGAAACATAATATCGATGTGCCCATTACCACAAGGTATGCTGGATTTACGAGGTATGATAGAAAGTCAGAACACTGGACCTGAAGGTTCTTGTTGTTAGCTAGCAGGCCAACTGCTGCTGTAGCTCAGCTGCTCCAAGACTCCTCATGCTGCCACAGACAACTTGGATCCATCTAAACCCAGTGAACTGAGGTTAGCAGGAAGGTCTCAACATTTCCCTGCAGGTTGTGGTCCAGCTGCTCACCGTGTGTGGATGTTGTAGATGCTGTAGGACGCCATGAAGGAGTGGCGGTAAACCTGCAGATAGAGCAGAGAAGGACGACATCAGCAGGAAATACTCAGGCGGAGCAGCCGCTTTTTGATTCAGACTGGGGCATCTCATCTGCATGCTGACAGCTGATGGCGAGATGTTTCACTTCACATCATGGCAGAGAGCGTCTGCAGGGTGGAGATGAAGGGAGGACAAATGTCTTTACACCAAACGAGTCCAAACGCCTAAACACAACCCAAGGGAGGAGCGCTAGCTACCAGGAAACCTCTGAAAATGTTGTAGCTGTACCTAATAAAGTGGCCAGGCATTCAAAGCATCAAAGCAGCAGATGGGTTCTGGAACGTTCTCTGCAGAACCACAGGCCCTTCTGACCAGAACAATCAGCTAACTAGAAGATAGCTGTGTAACAGAGTTACAAATGTACTTTTTTAAATTATAATTTATAATTAATTTTAGATTGAGAATTTGTGTATTTTATCTTATTCAGTTATTTTTATTTGTTGTTTTTGCCTGCGGGGGTCGCCCTTCTGCACTCTGCCTCGTTTGTGTCTCCTGGGCTTCCGTAGCTCGGTCCAGCCCTCAGCTTGTTCTGCTGCGTTAAACGTTTGTTTTCTGTACGGATGTTGTTGTTTATGTTGAAGTTTTATTACCATATGATGTTTATTACTGTTTATTAGTGTGTTATTTTGCAGTACATCATTGTACGTTTTATAACCAGTTTTATTATAATTTTCTTTTTTTATTTTGGCGCGAACAACCGGTGCTAATCCAGCACAGTTCGGTTGAACATTGTTTTATTCTCACATTTAGGCTGGAGTGCAGGGAGAGAGTTGAAGAGGAGGTTGATTTGTTTTTACCCTTCTCCTCCAGGTATGTGTTTTTATGTTAAGTTATACTTTTTATCTCTGTTTATTTAACTCTGTTCCACTGTATTGTGTTGCTGTGGCCACCAGGTGGCGTTTTACTCCTCTTGTTTTTAGTTTATGATTTTTGTGAGGAGATTTCTTTTTTGTTGACTTTTGTTGAATCTGAGAAAAAAAA
>NW_015113551.1:132744-142569 GCF_001443285.1 Poecilia latipinna | reverse complement strand
GGGGGGGGAGGGGGGGCGCAGAAAATGTTTGGAAACCACTGGCATATGCTATTTAATATGCTAAGTGTGCTAAATCTGTTCAAGGTGAGATGCAGACTAGAAGAACCCAAGATGGCGGCTGCAGAGCATGTGGTTGACTCCACCGGACTCACCTGCTTCACTTCATAGGCGAACAGAACGTACTTCATATCTGGAGACAAAGAAAACTTTGCCACGTTGAAGTTCACCTGAAACAGCAGAAACACAATAATTCACAATAATTATTCCTCCATGACTTTATCATCATTTTACACATTCGCATTAAGAACTGCGTAGTAAGCTAACACTCTGCCAGCTAGCTACTATGATCAGGTGCTATATGTAGCATTAGCTACAGATCATCACAGATGGAGGTGAATAAAATGAACAATTCCTGTTGGTGACACAGTTTGAGGTCTGAGGAGCTGCAACACGGAGGACGCGCTGCTGTAGAAAGATAACTCTGCTCTGCAGTGCTGCACTGACTTGTCACCTTTTCAAATCAGTTCAAAATGTTTCCAAATTTCTGATGGTTTCGGTTGTTTTCTGGGCATTTCATTCAGGTTCTCCACGTTTCCCTCCATAGCTAAAGCTAGCACTTAGCTTAGCATGTATGTGTCAACGGCATTAGCAGTGGCGAAAGCGAGAGTGTTGTTGTTTAACACAAATAACCTTCCAGACCACAGAGAGCAGAACAGCTTAACAGTTTTTATTCTCACAGTAGTTTTAACAAAACATTTTTAGCAGATCATTTATGGGAGGGACCCAATTTCTGATCCGTGTCCAGATCCTCTGGAGAAATCCCAAGGCATTCCCAGATGGGAACATCATCTCTCCAACACGTCCTGGTCTTCCTCTAGGTCTCCTCCCTGGTGGGACATGAACAAAGGGAGCCGTCCATCCTAACCAGACCTCTACTGGCTCCTTTCGGTGTGAAGGAGCAGCGGCTCTACTCTGAGTCCTTCTCAGATGACTGAGCTTCTCTCTCTAAGGAAGAGCCCAGATAGCCTTTGGAGAAAACTCATTTCGACCACTTATATCCGTGACCTCGTTCTTTCAGTTATGACCCAAAGTTCATGACCATAGATGAGGGTGGGAAGGTAGATCAACCGGTAAATCGAGAGCTTTGCTTTTTGACTCAGCTCTCTTCACCACGACGGACCGGTACAGCGCCCGCTTCACTGCAGACGCTTAAACTCCTCCCCTTGGGGCAGGACATCCCCCCTGATAGGAGATAGGAGCAACAACACTGCTCTGAACCAGGAGAACTGCTCCGATGTCCACACAATGTTGCAGAGTCCATCAACCAACTCACCAAAAACAAGAAGAGCTTTGAGGAACTCCAGAGGGATCTCACTTCCCCCCCATGTAGAGAGCCAGAGGTAATGGCATAAAACACGGAGAAATTAGTTTCATCTAGTAGGATTACTTACAAATGTTGTGTTTGGCAGGATGATCTCAGTCTCATTGGTGAGAAGATTGAACTTGATGACATGGCCGTTGCTGTTCCTGTAGATTACTTCAGAATCTGGAAAGAGAAACACTGGGGTGAGAAAATGCAGCTAGATACATCCAGAAACCATCAAGAAACCATCAGCAACATCCAGAAACCATCAAGAAACCATCAGCAACATCCAGAAACCATCAGCAACATCCAGAAACCATCAAGAAACCATCAGCAACATCCAGAAACCATCAGCAACATCCAGAAACCATCAGCAACATCCAGAAACCATCAGCAACATCCAGAAACCATCAGCAACATCCAGAAACCATCAAGAAACCATCAGCAACATCCAGAAACCATCAGCAACATCCAGAAACCATCAAGAAACCATCAGCAACATCCAGAAACCATCAAGAAACCATCAGCAACATCCAGAAACCATCATGAAACCACCAGCAACATCTAGAATCAGTGAGAACAAAGCAGTCGTTGGGTTTTATTCAGCAGAGAAACACTGAAAGTAAAAAGATTTCAGTGATCCAGTCTGAGCGACAGAGTTGCAATCTGGTTCAGAACAAAAATACCTTCACAAGGTGTGAAGATATACTCGTCCGTCCGTCCATCCATCCATAGTTCTAGAACGAGCCAAACAGAACTGGACCTAAACCAGAACCCCGCCGTTCTCCACATGCCGTGCTAGTCCCATTCCTGATCGTGACTGTAAGGTGAGGAACGGTTCTCCATCATGAATTGTGTTTATTGGGTTGGTTTAACCAGCAGTACCAGAGTGGAAGCCCGGCAGAACCAGAACTTTCAGGCCTTGTACCTGTCTGCAGATTCAGGCTGAAACTGAGCAGAAATCCGTTTCTCTGCCTGCACATTTCTAACAGTTTGCCTGATGGTCCGGTGGTTCTGGCCACAGATAGCGCGGCTCCTGAGATGAATAATCACCGTTTCCATGAAGACCAATTAGCATTGGGCAGGGTCCAGCGGGCGGCGGATGCAGGTAGACGATCACTCCGCCTGCCAGGCGTCTTTGTCAGATCCCCCGCTCAGCGTTTCCTTCTTTGTGTCGGTTGATCCTTCGGCAAACTTCCACTTCCTCTTTCCATAATTACCTTAATGAGCCATCGCTTCCTGCTTTCAGCTTCGCTGGCCAGCCATAGGGACCGGTGCTGGTCCCAGAGTCGGGCCCGCTGGGTCGCTCCGCTGTGATTGGGCGCCAGGCTCAGGTAAAACCTTCATCCCAGGCTTTGGCTTCAGGCTGAACGTTTGGACCTTCATCTGGTTCCCTCCAGAGTGGAAAGTACCAACTTGGCCCAAACAGACCAACTGTTCTGGACAACAAAGCCCAGAATGCTCAGCGGGGCGGACAGGCAGAACTTTGTCGAACTTTTCAAACTGTGAGGTAACTTCCTGCTTTCATGTCTCCAGAGACGGAGGCCTTCGTCTTTGCTGCCGAAACACTGAGGGATGTGAGCAGAGACCGGTTCTGATGGTTCTGATGGAGATAACTGGGTCGACCGTCACAGAACCATCAAGCTGTTCTGTCTGGACCGGTTCTGGAGACGACGCCACACCAAGGTGAAACCAGGACGTCAATCATGTCTGGGTTTGGATCCAGAACCTCTGTACTCCACCGACTAGACTTGGTTCTAGTGGAAAACTCCCAGTTTACCGTCTGGATCCTGACTGGATTTCTCTTCATCGACTCCCTGCTAATCCAGATTATAATCTCAGATTATCTCATATAATAATCAGAGAGATGATCGGTCCAGATGTTGCTGACAGAACGTATCGGTACCAGACTGCAGGTTCTACTGGACTTCTTTCCTGTTAAAGGGGAGTTTTTGCTCTCCACTGTCGCCCCCTGCTGGTCAGGAGGAGTGATGCTGCCACGCTCTGCTGGGTTTCCTCAGATAGAAACTTTGGACCAATTAGAATCATGAACTGAACTTGATGCTCTGACGGATAACTAAGATCAAAATGAATGAACTTTTCCAGATGAAACGACTAATAAACTGAACTGAACTGAACTGNCAACAATTTCAGCAAATCTTCTTGTAAAGTCAGACTTTGTAGCAGATGTCACACAGTTCCAAGCATTCAGTGGATGGGCTGTATAAATATTTAGTGACATTTCTAACTGAATGAATAACATGGTGAAAATATGACTTTGAATGATTAACCCCCATTTCTACCTGTTATGGCAGCTTAAATAACCCAGATTATTGCTGTTAACTTTGGCTGTAACTTTACAGTCGCGGCCATAATCAGGAGATTCTTTAGGTTCACTTTCAGATTTCAACACAAAGAGAAACGATCATGAATGTCTTTGAGGACAAACTTTTCTGGAACTGTTGAATTGATTTATGGACCAGTGGGGCTGTGGGAACATTTAAACCTTGAAGTAAAAATGTCTTCTGCACACTGAGAAGCTGCAGATCCGTTGCCACGGCAACCACGGGCCGTTACAACGCCGACGTTCCTGTCAGCTGATCCATCAGGAGCATGCGTGGATGCGGTTGGCTCGGCGCTCGGCTCCGAGGGGGAGCGCCGCGATAAGATGCAGATAAAATAAATCTGGCCCTGGCAGCTCCTCTGCTGATGGATGTCAGAGTCATTTAATCTTCATCTCCTGCGTTATGTAAGAGCCGGGCCTCCGGTGAGAACCCCCCCAGGGAGGCCGTATCACTTCGGATAAATGGTCAGGAATGCTGCGAGTGTGTTTGATGGCAGGACGCCCAGAACGTCCCGGTGAGGACGGGAACACGAAGCCAACACACCTACAGAGGAGATGACCTCCGCTGGACCGGCTCCGCACGCAGCGCGCTGATTGGACGGCAGGAACAGGAGGATCAGCGTTTCCATGACAACAGCTCCATGTTGACCCGAGGAGCTGCGCTGGTCCAGACCACCAGGGGGCGTCCAGAATTTCTATTAGCAACGTAAATATGCTGCTGTTCTATATCACTGTAAAAGACGAGAAGTATTACGCAGGTTTTCTTTCTTCTGGGCCTTCTGGTAAATTATGGCGTCTTTACAGAGGCTTTGGGCCGGTACGGCGCCCCCTGGTGGTTTGGAGGATTTCTGTTGGTGGAGCCAGGGTTGCTTTTGCTTTTTGCAGTTGCAGCATTTCCTGCTCGCATTTGCTTTTGATTCCATTTTCTGTGATTGTGCTTTTTTTTTTTGTGTTTGTGTGTTTTGCAGTTTGCATCATCCATACGTGTGCAGCTTGTGTTACATCTGCCATGCGCTGCAGCCACATGCAGCTCCATGCGTGTCCAGAGCGCTCCCTGACTGACGCTGGTCCAGGTTTTTGTGTTGTTCCAGACAGTGTGGGACGCTGAGCGTCTTCCTCCGTCAAACTAAAATCTTTTCTCAGACTGCCCCCCCCCCCGCTCCTCCTTCCCTCCGGCTCCGGGTTTGGACCAGAACTCCTGGACGGTATCATTAAAACCTCCCTGTGGTCGGAGCGGGGCTCCCAGCAGACTCGGCCTGTTGTTTCAGTAAACCTCACCGTTTACACACTCCAGCAGTTTCTGCTGCGCTAACAGGCCGTTGGCTCCGCCGCCATGTCATCATCCGGACTCGGGTTACTGCGGCGCTGCGGGGAGGCCGGTGGCCTCTGCTGCAGGAGTCCGTCCTCAGAGAGCGCCGGAAGATAAATCAGCCCAGAAAAACCCAAAACTGGAACATTCTGGGCTGAAACTGGACCCAGCTGGAACCAGAACCATGACAGGCAGAGCAGTCAATAAATATCCAGAGGAGAATATTGGAGGAAAATCTCACCGTCACGAAGCTCAGCTGGACATCAGAGGCAAGGAGGACCTGAGAGGTTCAACCATGTCTGCATTCAGCTCTGCTCAACACGACCTGCTGAGGTCACTGCTGATGACCTCTGACCTCTGCTGCTTCACCTGAACCCCAGAAGATCTACACACACATTCTCTCACTCTCACTCACGTGGGCGTGTGAGAGAAATGGAGCGAGAGTGAGCGGTCCCACACTCTGCTCCAACACAAACACAACATGAATCCTGCTCCGGTTCTGGACCCCGGCCCGGCTGGAAGCAGACCCTCAGCTATTTATAGAACTGGGCCTGACCAGAACCCGATGGAGCTGATTCAGGACCATCCTGCAGGAAAATCTCCAGCAAAACAGAATCTGGGGTCAAAGGTCAGCTTCCAGCAGGAAGACCAGCCTGAACGTGCAGCCAGTGATTTATGGGTTAGAACGGTGTAGTCAAAGTCCAGACCCAAAGGTCTGATGTTCTCTTACAGAGCTACAGATGTTTTCCAGATATTCCAAAGTTCTGAGTCTGAAAACTGTGAGATAAATGCACACCGCACTTTTCAGATTTTACTGTTGTTTCCAGAGAAACGAGCTGCTGGTTCATCACTGGAAGCTGCTTGTCGGGCCAGCTGGTGGCGCTGTTGATGGATTTCAGTGAGCTGAACTGGTTCCCAGTTATCAGATCAAACTGGAATTCAGAACATTTCTGAATCGGATCGGTACCAGCCAACACTAACCCTCAGATATCAGAAGTAAAAACCAGAGGAGCCGAGCATCACTGGGATGGGTTCTGGTCCGGTACCAGTCAGCGGGTTCTCTGGATCACCTGGATGACAGGAACTGGTCTGGTTCCCATTCCAGCTGCTGAACTTTGACCTCCACCCACTTGGGAGTTCAGGTGAAACCAAAGAACAATGTTTCCTCACTGCGTGAGTGTGTGTGTGTGTGTGTGTGTGTGTGTGTGTGTGTGTGTGTGTGTTTCTACTGTGTGTGTGTGTGTGCACTGTAAAAAAAGTCAGTAAATTTACGGTAAGAAAATTGTTAAATACCAACAGTTACTGACTGTAATATCCAAAGCACTAAACTACCATAGAAATTACATGGAATTATCATAACTCAATAAACATATATCCTAAGTAATTTTGACAGTCATGAATGTAGAACATACAGAGATATATTGTAAAAATATAAGTAATTGTAAAGTTCATAGAAAAATATTGTTATATTGCCAGCAGTTAATTATCCTCAATTTCACAGTACTAATCAGCCAAAATTACAAATTTTGCTGATATTTATATCTACAATGTAAAACCGTAAACGAGACTGCAAAAGTAATTTTTACAAAGAACAGAATGCTGGTGTGATATTTTGGTTTCTTTTTTAATAATGCCTTTAATACACCAAACTGAAATGTCAACAGTAGACCAGACATCGATCAAAGCAAACTCCTACAGCCAACGCCTCCATCATTTATGAGAGTATTTGATTAAATGATGCATTTGAGATTAATTTTATCCCAACCATAGACTTCTTATACATTAAGAGAACTGTATGTTAGCCCCTCTTGCTTGGATGAAGCTGAAGTTGGTTTCCAATTGCTGCTTCTAATTTGGGAAATGGCTCCACCTAATTTTTCACTACCATCAGCATCTTTAATTTACTTTAGCTAAAAAACTACAACACCTAGACTCTTCAAATCTGGACTAGATTATTCTCAACTCATATCAGAATATTTAAAACCAAGTGTGGGATTTGTGAAACCTTTATTTGATTTGTGAAACTTCAATAAAGAACAATTCTAGTGTTATCCAAAATCATACAAGTTGTGAAGTTGCCCTTCATTGAAGTTTCACAAATCCCACACTTGGTTCTAAATATTGTGGAGAATAGTCTAGAGTTTTTCATTTTGTTATTGTGATAAATAGCAGGGTTTACAGTAAATGGAGACTGTAATTTGTCATGTAAACAAATAATTATCTAGTTTGCATTGCTGCCTGATCCTTCAGCATCAGCAGCAAGATTCTTTTCACTCTGTTCCTGTAGTTGAGCGTGGCTCAGGATACTGTGGTGTCCTGAACTCAACACAGTAAAGTCACAGTGTGCTAGCTAAGGCTGCTAACTAGCAGGTGCTAGCTCAGGGTGCTGAGAGCACAGTAGGCCTGGTCCTTGTCAGGATGCGGCTCCTGTCTTTGAAATCAAGTTTCTGCTATTTTTGCGCGTTCAGGAGGAGAAGGAGAAGGAAACACATCTCTGCATCACAGGTGAGTCCCTTTCACGGTTTTAACTGAAGTTAGCTAACTTTAACCAACATAAAGAAATGTGTAATTTTTGAGCCATGCTGTTTATGTACATGCACTGCAGCTAGATATTTTTACTATATAGAACATTTAATTTTCCCAGACGCAGCACTTCCATTAATGTTTCTGTAGGAAGGACTGCATAGATTATATTTCTGGTCTACTTTAGACTGTGCTTAAAGTTATTGTTAATGGCAGAAGCAACTTTTTCCAAGTTTGGTTCAATAATTAATTTGAATTACTTTGAGTGTGAAATGTTCATGAATGCAAGTTAAATCTGTGAAGAACACGTTAGCTTTTGTTTCAATACTTTGGTAATACTTAGAAGTATAAAGCTTGGAGCTAATATTTAATATTTTCCTTTGACCTCTTGACGCTCACCCCCAAAATACTTACACTAAAGTCACTGGGTCCATGACAGTTGAAGGGTTTTAAGATCAGGAAATTTAAATATTAATATTTTACAGTTTTTCTCAGTTTGGGTGCATTTCTGAGAACAGAATTGAAATTCTTAAAACTACCTGTTCAATCTTCAAATTACTGTCACTTCTGCACATCAAAAAATGAGTTGCTCATTCCTTTTGCAAGTTTTGCTTTTGTACATCATGTAACTGATTATGTGCACTTCTCTGCTTTCCCCCCGTTGTAATTTGCTTTTATCGTGTTGATCAAAATATGTTAAACGTGTCTGTGTTGAATTCTCAACTTCCAAAACAGCATAAGTTCATTGTGTAAGTGCATAAGTCTTAAAGTTGTCATAATGTCAATCATATTTTATTCTAAATCTGTCCTGAATTAGTAAATTGCTCCCAAGTGAGTCCTGAGTTTCTCTAACAGGTCATTGTATGAACCATTAGCTCAACCAACGATCAACCAGTTTTCTGAAACAGATTGGAGGTGCATCTTGTGAACCATCAGTTGGCAACATTATGCTCTATATAGCCAGAACACAACACAATGTTACATGTCTGAGAACTGATGAACAAGTATCTGGACAGAATGAACAGCCAGAGAGAAGAAGAGGAGTGAGGCTGAGGAGGAAATAGATGGTAGGAAAGCAGAAGAAGAGTCAGAAGAGGCTGAGGACATCTGCCAGTTTCCATCAGTCCAACATCAGGATATGGCTGCAACCCACAACACGATGCTGATGGAGGTCCTCCCACCCTACTGTTCATTCCTTAACCCCACTCAGGAACCTTTGTCAGCATGATGATGGCAATTAAAATGTAATGTAATTATGTAATTTCTACAGCACTGTACAGTTTTCCATGAGGAGATTGTCCTGTGGTTCCTTTTCTACTTTTTTTGTTCTCTGCATTTCTGTCCTTTTCTTTCTGATGGTCCATCAATAAACTACAGCAAAAGCGTAAATGTGAATTTTGTAGCCTCTTCCTATGACTAATCAATTTAGTCATTCAGCTATAACTTATTTTGAGTCACTGATATGTTAACTGACAGAATTTTGAGAGCTGAACTAAGGATTTTTCAAGCAAACAAATGCTATTTTTGCTGTTTCTACAAATTGTTTTGAGAAATGCACTTACTGTTTTGTAAATGCCAACAATGACTTGAGAAATGCACCAAAAGTGACTGAGAAAAACTAACGTAGCATAAATTGTCTCAGCTGTATCAATTTGTTTTCCTGTATGAAAAGTGTTCACATTTACAGCTTTGTTTCTGTTAGCTTGCAGGAAATGTAACTTACATAAATGGTTGAAGACAACTTATTGGGCTTCATGCAACTCGGATAAATGGTGAGTATCTATTTCATAAATTGCCTAAAACAGTTATATTTGTAACTTTTAAAGTCAATTTGTGTATTGAAAGTTGGACGTGAGATTGTATAACATGTTACAAGGGTTCTCTCTGTTTGGGGACATACATTTGAAAAAAGAAGAAAAGGATTGCTGCTCCAAGACGGAGCTTTGTATAAACGGGTGGCGCATTGCATGAGGAAGCATTGAAGCACTACTGAATGGTTGCCATGGAGATCCGAGGTTGTCGCAAACATGTTTTCATGAGGAAATGACTCCTCATGAACATGGAATTATAACAAGATATAAAGCTCAAATCTAAACAATTGATGGTGATATACACACCAAATAAGGGATGTTCACTTTAATTTATCAACCCTTTGTTTTTGAATTTTTGGGGATTTTTTTCAGTTTGACTTTCTGCATTGAGTTGTTCTTCTTGTGTCATCCATCCTGAATTACTGATCAAAAAGTAAAAAATTGTAAAGAGAAAAATGTTTCTCCCAAAAGGAAG